>NC_083478.1:17152966-17375466 GCF_030014155.1 Tachysurus vachellii | reverse complement strand
GTGTCATTTACAGATTCAAACATCATCAGAGGCTTTCTAGAAGCTCTCAAAGAATTGGTTCTCTCTTGGTTCTCAGGTCTGGTGATTGACAAGATCACTGGAGGACGTTCAGCTTCTAGGCTTTAAAGAAAAAAAGTGGGTTGCTTTTAAATGATAATTTAAATCATGAAGCTCTACCATCTGGGTTTTGAAGCATTTGACTGAATCTAAAAAGATAATAAACCAATATATTCTTCACAATTTATACTGCTGCTTTGTCAACTATCAACAGATATAAGGGATCCAGCTTCATTAGCAGTCATGTCCATGACACATCTCCATAATCTTCTCTTCCTATCACTGTGGTACAAGTCGATCTTAGACACATCTGTTGACAGGATGTTCCAGGACTATACATGCTTTTTTTCCTCGCTGTTTTATACACTCTGTAGTCTGAAGGTGAAGTCTTTTCTTGATTGTTGACTATGACACTGATACACCTACGTTTTGGTGTCCATAGTCTGGCCTGTTGTCATTAAAGGGCTATTCTTCTTCTACCACGGATAGTTTCTAGTCTTCTGGGACTTTTGGTGTTCTTGAGCATGTTCCTCCATTTTTAAATAGTTTGATTTGTTGATTTGGCCACAACTAATTATTGTGCCATCATTTTTGCTATCTATGTGATCACTTTGTTTTGGTTTTCAAATGAATGATGGATTGCTTCGTTGTCAGTTACAGCTCTTTGGACTTTATTATTGAGACTTAACAGTGAATGCAATTCCAAATGAAAATACCATAATTCATACTTAAATTCAACTCAAATCATTTATCTGCTTACTTGGAAACAACAAAATAGGAAACACCTAGGAAACAACACACATTTGGCCCACAGTTCAGCAGTCAATCGGACAATTACTTACATTTCAACAAGAATATACTGTGGTACAAAATTGTACAGACCTGACTGTACGTCTAAGTTTCTTTTGTTTGAGATTTTATGTTTTGTGCACATAATATAATTTATAATAAAAACTTGTATTAAATTAGAAAAGAAAAGAAAATTTTCCAAATGTGAAATTAACATCTAACAACACACAGAACGGAAGCATATCTGAGGTAAGCAGTATTTCATTGACCACACAAGCCACTACTAATTCTGTCCAAGGATGCTTCCTGAAACAAAACAAACAATTTCTAAATGAATCTTCTTAGAAAATCCAAATCATCAAAACTGCTGGGCAACGTGAGATCAATGGAGCTGTATTTAAAACAGTTTGTTACTTAGCAGAATTGAAAGACAAGAGACCAAAGACACTCTTTGTTCTCTGCTGGCATTCTTTCATGTCTGCAGCTCATGAACCATCCTTTCAAGGGTCTAAACCCGTCTCTTAGGAAGTGACATGGCAATGTTTGTCAAGTGATTTGCTTCTGTTCAGGACGTTGCAAGAACTCACTGTCCTTTTTCGTTTGTGATACTTTTGTGCTATATAGAGTACAAATGCATGTCTTCAAATCCATTTTACTGCCTTTCTTTATAAGCAACATCGAACAACTAGAAACAACTCGTGATTCAAATATAAAGAGCTAAGAATAACAATGTCCATGTCCATGGTAGCTGTGCTTTATCTTATTGAAAATAATAATAGAAAATATTATTAGGAATATATACAGACAGGTGACAAAGGAAAAATCGACAGAAAGTGTCTAACACGACAATCCACCAGAATAGCTTTAATGTGCTTAGAACTGATACTATACATTTCTGAAACCGTTCTGAAAAGATGAGCATGATCTTCGTTCAGCCCTCAAACCCCGAGGCTTCCTTCAAGAGACCACAGCCACCCAAAATAGAGCTAAAGGTGATCAATCAAAAGAACGTCTAAGAGAACAAGCGGACTCATACCATGCAACAAATACACCCTCAGTGTCCGTTTTTTCCTTTAATTTGTCCCTTGTCTGTGTGTTAGTTCTTTTGTAATAAACTCAACAGTTTTATTTGTGTCGGTTGTCATTGGTCGTCTGGTGCAGTACAGAAAGGTTAAGAATGATGTGTGCATATAAGTGTGAAATAATGGGGGTAAGAAATAAAATTCATGTATTGACGCATAAAACGTAGTCTAATATAAATGTACTATTTTGTATAAGCTTTCCTTATCAGACTCTCATAAGGGTCTCCAGTAACAAAAAAGGTACAGAACATTGACACTGGAGACTCCTTTCATAAATAATTAATACCCATTTTCTTACGGAAATCCTTATCAACAACCAAATCAATAATTGTAGATTTCTATTTGTTTAATAATTAAAAGTATACATTTCTCATTAGACATGTAATGAAGTGACATGTCTTCATTACACGTCTCGTATACTGTAAAATGATCTTACAACCAAATGATAACGTATTCAAACTAGTCGTGGTAAAGAGTATAATTACATCCAGACGGTCAGATCTGCTGTTTGCAGATTAATCAACATCGTCTGACTGTTCCATTTGAATGTTTTGCTATTCAGAGAATCACCAGAACAGACTGTGTAACGTTAACATCCAGCAGAATTTTATATGATGGTGGAAAGAGAATGCAAATCTCTAAGTTCTCTTTTTAAGACACTTCCCTCTGCAAAAGAGGAAGTGTACAGTATGTACAGATTGTTTAGCCACACGCTTAGCTACCAGTTGGCTAGTTTTAACTGATTTCTGAACATTTTTCACTTTGGCTAGTTATTTGAGGCTGATGCAACAGTACCACGTACTGTATCACAACTGTCTGCTTGCCCAACACACAACCACACACACGCACACACACGTTTATGAATTTCAAATATCTAGTTGTAGGAAGTCAGTAGAACTGGACTTATCTCCACTTATCAGATCTGTACTGCTGGTTATGATTCTAAAGCAAATATGGTCTTGTCTGCTAGACAAAACACAGTCGCTGTTCTTCAAGCTTTTAAGACAAGTCATTTGTTTTGTTGTATGTAACCCCAGCTGGGTGCCACTTTCATTCCAAAAGCTATCAACGATCTACTGTACAATCAACAGACATAGAAATGAACTCACCAAGAACTCAACAGCGTAAGCGCTGTCTTCATGAGCCGATGTGGCCTCTTTGCTGGAAAACTGGTCCAGGAAGCTCCTCAGGACTTCAGCTTGGAGTTCCATGGTGCAAGAAGTCCCCCAGCAGTGCCCTCTGTCATGTCACATGGCTTTGAAGGCCCCAATGGATTGTACTTTCTCTCTCTCTCTCTCGCCTCTCTCTGTCTATCTATCTCTCTCCCTCTCTCTCTCTCTCTCTCTCTCTCTCTCTCACTCTCTCCTCTCTCTCTCTCTCTCTCTCCTCTCTCTCTCTCTCTCTCTCTCTCTCCTCTCTCTCTCTCTCTCTCTCTCGCCTCTCTCTGTCAACTTTTCCCTCTCTTCAATTTATCTTTCAATTTTCTCTTTCACTCAGCCTTTTTGACATTCTTCCTTCAGCTGAAATGTTGCCTAAGCTTTGAGGAACTTGAATGCAAAAGCTGTAGATGGGCTGTCGTCACGGAAGCTTGTCAACAGGTTTCTGTGGTCAGAATAAAAATACCACCACTGTTCTCCTCTCTGCCAATTTCTTGCTAACTTGTTCTCTTCTCTCACTCTGCCTCTCTCACTCACTAAGGTTTTCTGCTCTCTCTCTCTCTCTCTCTCTCTCTCTCTCTCTCTCTCTCTCTGTTTCACTCTCTCTCTCTCTCTCTCTGTTTCTCTCTCTCTCTCTCTCTCTCTCTCTCTCTCTCTCTCTCTCTCTCTCTCTCTCTATTTCTCATTCTGTCCAACACACGCTGTGCTACTGGGTCCTAGAGCCACCCCTGCACAGGAAGCATGCAGTGGGTGTGATTTTGTTTTTGTGTCTAAGACACAGCATGCAATAGAGAGAAGGAATCTTACACTGCTATGGCACTCAGCAGGCAGCTGAAGTTGCACGGCCTGTTGGACGACACTCAGGGTGCTCTGGGTGACATTCAGGGTGTAACTGAAGTAGGAACATTTCGAAGTGGGACAGATGGCTGCAATAGATGTCATTGTTTCCCAGCTAAAGTACATTTAAAATACCAACATTGGATTGCGATTTCAAATGATTGCTTATGTATGTGGTTAGACAAAAAAAACAATACCAGCATTACGTAGCAGAAAGTCTGTCTGACTAGGCCTAAAGTTTTATGATTTCCAATTATTATTTTTTTGGCTCCATCTAGGGGGTATTGTTAGAAGTAGCCCATCGATGGAGACTTGAGTTCAATGTATAAACTTTTTTTTTTTTTGTAAATGCTTGATTAAAAAAAAAAATTAGGGCATCTCTCCAAACATAAATATCCTTTTTTTTCCACAGTTAACTTTTCTGAAATATATACACAAACATGTATGCAATCCACTGGACTGAACCAACCACTCAAAAATAACTCTAATAGAAACACTACTTTTTTAAACCTTCTTTACTTTTTCTTGAAATCTGGGCTTTAACTGGTGAAAAATTCAGATTCTTTGAACAGGTTTTCGTCTAGGAAATCTGCCCGGATCAATCCTGACCACAACCATGAACCATTTCCGAGTTCAGAGTGATGAAAAATGTTCTCACATCAGGATGCCACCACCACCATGCTTCACTGCAGGGATGATGTTCTCACAGTGATGAGAAGAGTTATAGATCTGCCAAAGATAGCACTTTGTACCAAGGCCAAAAAATTTCTATTTTGGTCTAATTAGACAGAAGAATCCCTCCTACTGGCTTGCTTAGTCAAATAGCATTCATTTCATAGAGCATTTTTATAATTTTCCTTATAAACAGTATAATCCCAATTTGGTCCGTTCCATTCCAGGTTCAGACACTACAAAATATGTAAATGTGCAAGGGAGTGAATATTATAAGCAAAGATATTTATACCGGACCATAAGTATTTGGACAGTGGCTCATATGTTTTGCCTCCATATTGGAAAAGTTTAACTTATATATCTATGTCAAGTGCAATTGACCTTTTCTATGTATAGCCACAGGAAAATAAATGTTGGGTTGTTTCTCTGGCTTCGAGTAACAATAGCCAACGGAAACCTCAGGTAGGCCTGCATTACATCCTGTACATATGCAATCTGCAGTCTGCATAGTCACAACACATTTACACAATGAGGGTCGTATACCTACTGCTTATGTTTCAAGGTAAGTGGTTTATTGTTCGCTAAATGTTGGGAAGGCATCTAGCATTTGGAATTTTAAAAAGGACTGTAATGACATGTGCTATGTATTAATATTATTATTATTTTACTAGTTGCTGTAATAGTAATCAAAAAGTATTTTTTATACTTTGCATATTTTTTCATTGTTGCCAATATATGGCACTTTATATAGGACACAACAGTTAGCTCTGGTTTTGTAATGGTATTTTTTAACCAGTCCTAATAGATAATATCCAAAGTATCAATACTTTGTTTCCCTTTATACATCAAGACGTTTTTTTTTCTTTTCCACTGACCATTTATATACATTTTTTTCCAGTTCATGCTCATCTGAAGTGTGATAAAACCAGCATCCATACCACAGTTGGGAGAGATATTAATGTTCTCTGCAGATATGATTCAAATAATTTTATATTCAGTAAGAAGTACTGGTGCCACGGGGAGTCCAGAAATACTTGTGAGGTATTGTTGGATACGGACGGATTCACAACTTCACGGCTCAAGAAAAAAGCAAGGATATATCAATCAGGTTACCAGACTTTTCATATTCTCATAACAGGAGTCCAGCTGGAGGACACTGGAATCTATTGGGCTGGGATTGACAAAATATACGCTGATATCATGTTCAGGATAAACGTCATGGTAACAGAAGGTAAGGTTTTTACCAGTGAGTCATATGTAGCCCAACTAATTATTTAAAAATTTGAGAAAATGGGAGGAAAAAACAACAATGTAAAGTCTTTACTGAGTCTTTGACAGTTAACCATGATTTGAAGCAAAGCAGAGTGCCGAGTGTGCACCTTTCTGTTAAATAAGTAACCTCATGAAATAGTTTTTCATTGCTTCCTGTACATACAGCATTACATAAGTTGCTCAAAACACAAAAAAAAAAACTGCTCTAAGACAGAACAGTAGCTGTAATCAGCCACACTAATGCATTTGTACTGTATCTAATAACAATAACAAATTTAAAAAAAGTTCAATGTTCCATATAATGTGTGTGTGTGTGTGTGTGTGTGTGTGTGTGTGTTGGTGTGTGTGTGTGTGTGTGTGTGTGTGTGTGTGTGTGTGTGTGTGTGTGTAAGATGCTGCTTGGTGTATTTAGTTTTAGAGCTGCTGTTTTAATGAGTTTTTTCCAAATTAAAAATTAGGCTAATCTGTTTTGTGGGCATTTGTTGGTTGGAGTGGTCTGATTTTATAGCTCCTATGCAGCAAGAGGCTACTGAAATCAAGTAGTTGGTAAATGCGGTTTGTAATGGGGTTGGTCGATTTTCTTTTTTGACATACTTTATTGGCAAACTGCAGATGTCCCCATGTTTCAGTGACACATAAAGAGTTGCTTCTCTTTTTGGATGACAAAATACATAGACTTACAATAGTAGTTTGTCATCTCTCTCTCTCTCTCTCTCTCTCTCTCTCTCACACACACACACACACACACACACACACACACACACACACACACACACACACAACCACTCTGTTATGGACTATTATTAGACAGAAAATAAAACCATGATAAATTTGGGGAAAAAGAAAACTGCATTAATTCCCTAAAATACGATACAAAAGTAGGTGTTTATTTAGAAATTGTGTCATCAAGATAGATTTTGAAGTCCAGGAGAAATTGACTTCAGTAAAATCTGCCCTCTTAATTGAATCGCTGGACAGAAAACCTAAATATTTAACCCCTAAAGTTGTTCTCTGACCATATTTGCTGTAATGCATAATTGATAAACAGTGTTGTTTTCCTCTTCTATAACCCAGACCCTCTCATCCGGTGTATTGTTCTTGATGCTTAGCCACAATCATTCACTGACAATGAGATATACCTTACTTGCTGATGTAAATAAGTGCTTTTCCCAAGTGAAACAAAAATCCACTTCATTTAAATATAAATCAAATTGATCTCTGGTATCTTGATTGATCAATACCACGTACTGTAGGTCGTTCATTTCTGTATCAGTACCGGTACTGATAAACACCAAAAAACATGGAAAAGCCTGGAAAGTTTGTATTAATTCATCGCTAATTAATAAGTTATAAAATAACTTTTTTTTAATAACTTTTTGATACTGGTCTGAATTTCAGAAGCTGTGAGCAGACCCCACATTTGGTTAGATGGCTCACCTGTGGTGACATGCCAAGGACAGCAGGTTCTCCTGCGCTGCCGGGCTGAGAGAGGCACCAATGTGAAGTATAGCTGGTCCAAAGAAGCTCAGGTTCAAGATGTTCTTTTAGAAAGCTCCACGGATCTTCTCTTCCACTGTGCCTTTCTCACCGAGGACGCTCAGTACATCTGTTCGGCTCAGAACGCTGTGAGCAGAGAACGGAGTAATCCCATTTCCCTTCACCTTGTACAGGCTGGACAGGAAAACTGCATTTATTCCCTCATGTCTGATGGTAAATACTTATAAGCTAAATGATTCCAAAAATAACACACTCGTAGTAAAATTCAAATTCTAGTGCATTTTTGTGATTTTTTTTTTTAAATAAAATTTGTTATCATATGTCATTTTCAGAGCTTGAAAGTTACGACTGCAGGACAACGACAGTCTCACCAGTAATAAGCACCAGCACTAATGTGGAGGTTTCAAGCTCAGAATTTGTCACGCAAACCAGTTCAAGTGGAAATCAGTCAATATGTAGAAATCAAACACAGAGCTGGAATGGAAATGACTGTCTTAGGTATGAACATAAATTATACATTTAGTCTGTCTTGTGCAGTAGGCATACAGTAAAAGCTAAAACTAACTTTGGGTGTGGTATATGTGGAATCATTTTAGAAAATTGAATTCAAAGCTTTCATTTTCAGGCCATGGTCAGGAGTGCCACTGTGGTATGATATTGTTCGCTGGATTATCTTCATTGCTATGATTACCAGCGTTGGATTGTTACATGCATGCACCAACACCAGAGGAGTGGCTTGCAAACACCACAACCAAATGTGGTGATGAAGGTGTCGCTTTAGTTTCATCACTTACATCGATATCTGCTTTACCTGCTTACTGTACAGTGGTGCTGTATGGTGACGCACCATTTCCTTTCATGCAATTAAAAAAATATTTACCATTAGGCTTTTTTGTTGACACATGGCATTTATGTCTCTATTGACACATTTATGACACATGGCATTTATGTCTCACTTATTTTTTAAAAAAGTGTTTTCAAAATGAGTACATGTTAAATTTATTAAAGCTTTGGCATCTCAGGGGATTCAGGCTCATGGTGTAACTATCACAGGGCACAATCACACACAAACACAAACACCAATTCCCACACTACAGAAAATTTAGTGATGGCAATCAGCCTACAACACTGTTATTCAGGTTCCTTTTAACTGCGACAATGACTTGTTCTGGGGGAGGAAATCGGAGTACCTGGTGGAAACCCCCGAAATGGAGAATACTCAAACTGCACACAGGGCAGAGGTGTGAATGAAACTCGCAATTCCAGATCTATGAGGCAAACGTGCTAACCAGTAAGCCACTGTGCACCAAAACAAACATCCCCCAAGTCTACAGAAAAATGTCTTTGGTATGAGGGTTGGGATTTGGGATGTGGTAGCCTAGTGTTGGATTTCTGACCAGAAGGTCATGAGTTTAAATCCCAAATTCACTAAGCTGCCACTGCTGGGCCCCTGAGCAAAGCCCTTAACCCTCAGTTGCTCAGTTGTATAAATTGAAATAAAATGTAAGTCACTCTGAGTAACGGCATCTGCTAAATGCCAGAAATGTAAATGTATGACTGTGATTGTCATTGGAAGTTTTTTAAATAAAAAATAAAAGCTTTATTCCTTCATTCATTTTCTACCACTTATCCAAACTACCTCAGGTCACGGGGAGCCTGTGCCTATCTCAGGCGTCATCAGGCATCAAGGCAGGATACACCCTGGACGGAGTGCCAACCCATCGCAGGGCACACACACGCACACACACACACACACACACACACACACTCTCATTCACTCACACACTAGGGACAATTTTCCAGAGATGCCAATCAACCTACCATGTCTTTGGACCGGGGGAGGAAACCGGAGTACCCAGAGGAAACCCCCAAGGCACGGGGAGAACATGCAAACTCCACACACACAAGGCGGAGGTGGGAATCGAACCCCCAACCTTGGAGGTGTGAGGCGAACGTGCTAACCACTAAGCCACCGTGCCCCTATTCCACTTTAATTTTATAGTAATCATAAAGGTTGCAATTAAATGAATTTATTTATGTATTTATATAGTCTTTTTTTTTTTATTTCACTTGGGGCAAAACAGGGGGGTTGAATAATTATTTGCAGTCAGTTTTTCTGGTCTGTAGGTGATATACTGTACACTCATTGGGTACTCACCTGTACACCTGAATATTCATGTGAATTTCCACTCAGCTAATCATGCATAAAAATCATTTGGATATACAGCTTGAATGTGATCTCAGTGACTTCAGTATCTCATTCATCATGGTATCTGAGTGCCAAATAAACTGATTTAAGAACAGCTGGTAATCGTTAAGAATGATTTCAGAATTGGTTGATTTTCTGATATTTTCAGATGGATCCCATGAGCTGGATCTTGTAACTCCTGCTGATAGGTAATAGATGCATGGTGGTAATAATAGCACAAGCTTGTTTACTTAATTATGTATTCTTTTGTTTTTATTTAATTGGAAATTCTGTTGTATTTTGTTTGCTTTCTTCTTATAGGTGGTGATTATAGTTTTTTAACTATTTATTTTGATAGTAAAAATGCTTCTTGGCATTTTTTTTTTCATTTTTATTCCTTATTCTTGCGTAGAATAACAATTGACCAATCAGCGGTCTCGCACCGCCTTTCGTTCCCCCTTAGCCAGCGAATCACCATCCCAGAAACCAAAAACCCGGAAGTAAACAAACTGCCTAGTCTTTTGAGGCGAGTTTACGTGATTGGATTATACATTATTATTATTTTTTTCATTCCCAAGGTTCTTGTAGTTTTGACGTTAAGGTAAGAAAACACTTGGTCCAACTTTTGTTTTCCATAAATTTGATTACAGACCCAGTTTTACTGGAAGTTACATAAATACAACAGAAGGGTTATTAGCTGTTTTTAACCGCTGATATTCAAGGTGTGGATTTAACCCGAGTAAGTGTTCGAGTAAGACTTCTTGCATGCCTTGTTCTTTTTATATAATCCATTTATTTGTTAGAATTTAGCCCAGAATGTGCCTTAATACCTTATTATTCTTATTTCTAACTCAGAACATCGAAATATCCAAAATAAGTGATTAACCTTACTGATGTAGAGGAAACAATTGATATCAAGTGCTTTTAAAGTGTATCTCATAGCTACAGATTATTTATGTAAACTTTTCATGCATTTATTTTAGAATAGATTAATGGATTAAGACATGACTACATGACTACAGGATCTTTTTTAAACAGAAACTACAGGTATACAGTATTATACTTTTTTAATTTACAGTTTATATGCCTGAAATTAAATAACCTTAAAGTAACAGGGCATGTTACTACACATAACATACATTTACCAAACCCAGTGCTTACTGAGGCATTTTTTTTTAACAAAACCACACCCTGTCTGAGTGAGAAGGAGGAAATGAGTGATATTTATACATGATAGAAGGAAATAACGGCATAAGTACACCAACTTGATATTAGATGTCTGTGATAAAATAGAAAAAAAATGGAGAAAAATTAAGAACAGTCAATGAATATACAAACTACAGTTTATAAATAAACATCTCAATAAAAATACTTTTTTTAAGGTGTAATCATATTAGTTCTAGGAGTTTAACCTTTTACTTCTGTAAATGACCGATAAGTCATGATTGTTTGTTTTTTAACTGGAACGCTTACATTTGGTACAATCCCTAAAGGTTTCTTTTCTTTTATTAAAACGACTGTTTATTCTCACGAGTTTGGCCGGGATCGGCTTCCGTAGTCCTCTGGATCTTTATGGTATTAATAGATACACGTTAATTAAACACTTCCGTGTTGACAGGCACGAGCGCGTTTAAACCAAACCAAACCTTTATGATGTCTAACTCCTAACTTGTGCTCAAGACCTGAAGCACGTGTGATACTAGTGATTTTGGGAGGAATTTGACTTTTGTTCAGCCAAGTAGTCACTTGTGACTGAGGAGGAAAAAACTGAAGCAGCTGATAACGGTGAGTGTTTACATAAATTAAACTGGGGACAAAATAAACAGTGAGATGAGACTGGAGAGAAAAAAAAGCAGTGGATTTAACAGAATGTTGTTAAAAAAGCTTTTGGAAGCTTTTTGATGGTTTTTTTTTGGCACGGAGAGCTTGATTGGATTGTGATTGGATGCAAGTCCTGTCAGTCGACATAAAACATTGGGGGCGGGGCTTAACGAATATAGACTCAGTGTATTTACACATGAATTTACACATTAATATATTAATCTAGATAAATTTGAAAAAGCTGCTTTTTTCTCTGTTTTGCCTTTCTGTCAACACTGAGATGGCATTTTTACTCCAGGAAAAACAAAGCTTTTTAAAAACTTACAATACAAAAATACAATACAAAAAAATTGCAGTATTTAAATATATTTAATAATAATCTTGATTTATTTGTATTATATATTAAACCTTTTGTTTTAGGTTTATGTTCCGTAAAGTTGCTTTAAGACAGTCAATTGTTAAAAGAGCTACTGTATAGAAATAAATTTGAATTTGAATTTAGTATTGATCGAGCTATAAAAATGAGTTATAGTCATGTGATTCAGTCATGTTACCCATTTAGCTCAGATACATGTAACTGACACCTGATGGAAATGACGCATGGAGATGGAAAGTGTTTTAAAGTGAAAATGGTACTTTCAGAACTCCATCCATCCATCCATCTTCTACCGCTTATCCGGGGCCGGGTCGCGGGGGCAGCAGTCTAAGCAGGGACACCCAGACTTCCCTCTCCCCAGACACTTCCTCCAGCTCCTCCGGGGGAATACCGAGGCGTTCCCAGGCCAGCCGAGAGACATAGTCCCTCCAGCGTGTCCTAGGTCTTCCCCGGGGCCTCCTCCCGGTTGGACATGCCCGGAACACCTCCCCAGGGAGGCGTCCAGGAGGCATCCTGAACAGATGCCCGAGCCACCTCAGCTGACTCCTCTCGATGTGGAGGAGCAGCGGCTCTACTCTGAGCTCCTCCCGAGTGACCGAGCTCCTCACCCTATCTCTAAGGGAGCGCCCAGCCACCCTGCGGAGGAAACTCATTTCGGCCGCCTGTATCCGGGATCTTGTCCTTTCGGTCATGAGCTTTGGGTTAGGTGAGGGTAGGAACGTAGATCGACTGGTAAATAGAGAGCTTCGCCTTCCTCAGCTCTTTCTTCACCACAACAGACCGGTATATCGACCGCATCACTGCAGAAGATACACCGATCCGCCTGTCGATCTCCCGCTCCATCCTTCCCTCACTCGTGAACAAGACCCCAAGATACTTAAACTCTTCCACTTGAGGCAGGGGCTTTCCACCAACCTGAAGGGGGCAAGCCACCCTTTTCCGGCTGAGAACCATGGCCTCGGACTTGGAGGTGCTGATACTCATCCCCGCCGCTTCACACTCAGCTGCAAACCGTCCCAGTGCACTCTGAAGGTCCTGATTTGAAGAAGCCAACAGGACATCATCATCTGCAAAAAGCAGAGACGAAATCCCGTGGTCCCCAAACTGGACTCCCTCCGGCCCCCGGCTGCGCCTAGAAATCCTGTCCATATAAATAATGAACAGAACCGGTGACAAAGGGCAGCCCTGCCGGAGTCCAACATGCACCGGGAACAAGTCTGACTTACTGCCGGCAATGCGAACCAAACTCCTGCTCCGGTCATATAGGGACCGGACAGCCCTTAGCAAAGGGCCCCGGACCCCATACTCCCAGAGCACCCCCCACAGATCACCACGAGGGACACGGTCGAATGCCTTCTCCAGATCCACAAAGCACATGTGGACTGGTTGGGCAAACTCCCATGAACCCTCCAGCAACCTGGCGAGGGTATAGAGATGGTCCAGTGTTCCACGACCGGGACGAAACCCGCATTGTTCCTCCTGAATCCGAGGTTCGACTATCGGCCGGATTCTCCTCTCCAGTACCCTGGCATAGACTTTTCCGGGGAGGCTGAGGAGTGTGATCCCCCTATAGTTGGAGCACACCCTCCGGTCCCCCTTCTTAAACAGAGGGACCACCACCCCAGTCTGCCAGTCCAGAGGAACTGTCCCCAGACGCCACGCGATGTTGCAGAGGCGTGTCAACCAAGACAGCCCCACAACATCCAGAGACTTGAGGTACTCAGGGCGGATCTCATCCACCCCCGGTGCCTTGCCACTGAGGAGCTTCTCAACCACCTCAGTGACCTCAGCTTGGGGGATCGAGGAGTCCTCAACTGAGCCCTCTGCCTCTGCTTCCTCAGTGGAAGACATGTCGGTGGGGTTGAGGAGATCCTCGAAGTACTCCTTCCACCGTCCGAGAATGTCCCCAGTCGAAGTCAGCAGATTCCCACTCCCACTATAAACAGTGTGAGCAGGGCACTGCTTCCCCCTCCTGAGGCGCCGGACGGTTTGCCAGAATTTCTTCGAGGCCAACCGATAGTCCTTCTCCATGGTCTCACCGAACTCCTCCCAGACCCGAGTTTTTGCCTCTGCAACCGCCCGGGCTGAAGCTCGCTTGGCCCTCCGGTACCTATCAGCTGCCTCCGGAGTCCCCCGAGCCAACCAGGCTCGATAGGACTCCTTCTTCAGCTTGACGGCATCCCTTACTTCCGGGGTCCACCACCAGGTTCGGGGATTGCCACCACGACAGGCACCGGAGACCTTACGGCCACAGCTCCGCGCGGCCGCGTCGACAATGGAGGTGGAGAACATGGTCCACTCAGACTCAATGTCTCCAACCTCCCTCGGGATCTGGTTGAAGCTCTGCCGGAGGTGGGAGTTGAAGATCTCTCTGACCGGAGACTCTGCCAAACGTTCCCAGCGGACCCTCACAGTACGTTTGGGTCTGCCAAGTCTGTCCAACTTCCTCCCCGGCCATCGGATCCAACTCACCACCAGGTGGTGATCAGTTGACAGCTCCGCCCCTCTCTTTACCCGAGTGTCCAAGACATACGGCCGGAGGTCAGATGAAACAACCACAAAGTCGATCATCGACTTCCGACCTAGGGTGTCCTGATGCCATGTGTACTGATGGACACCCTTATGCTTGAACATGGTGTTCGTTATGGACAAACTGTGACTAGCACAGAAGTCCAATAACAGAACACCACTCGGGTTCAGGTCAGGGGGGCCGTTCCTCCCAATCACGCCCCTCCAGGTGTCACTGTCGCTGCCCACGTGAGCGTTGAAGTCCCCCAGTAGAACGACGGAGTCCCCGGTCGGAGCACTTTCCAGCACCCCTCCCAGAGACGCCAAGAAGATCGGGTACTCTACACTGCCATTTGGCCCGTAAGCACAAATAACAGTGAGAGGCCTCTCCCCGACCCGAAGGCGCAGGGAAACGACCCTCTCGTTCACTGGGGTAAACTCCAACACATGGCTGCTGAGCTGGGGGGCCGCCTCTCACCGCGGGCAACTCCAGAGTAGTAGAGGGCCCAGCCTCTCTCGAGGAGTTGGGTTCCAGAGCCCAAGCCGTGCGTGGAGGCGAGCCCAACTATATCTAGTCGGTATCTCTCTACCTCCCGCACCAGCTCAGGCTCCTTCCCCCCCAGCGAGGTGACATTCCATGTCCCTAGAGCCAGATTCCGTGTCCGGGGATTGGGTCGCTGAGGCTCCCGCCTTCGACTGCCACCCAATCCACAATGCACCAGCCCCTTACGGTTTCTCCTGCAGGTGGTGGGCCCACAGGAGATCGGCCCCACGTCACTCCTTCGGGCTAAGCCCGGCCGGGCCCCATGGGGTAAGACCCGGCCACCAGGCGCTCGCATGCGAGCCCCAACCCCGGGCCTGGCTCCAGGGTGGGGCCCCGGTTGCGCCATACCGGGCGACGTCACGGACCTTGTTTTAACTTTCTTCATAAGGGTTTTTGAATCATTCAGGCACTCAAACCCCTCCACCACAATAAGGTGGCGGTTCAAGGAGGGGACCTTCAGATCTGTTCGGATTAATGTGGGTGTACATTGGGTTGGAAAACACATTGAACCCACCTAACCTTCTTGAATTAAAAATCTTTCCTACTGCATCTTTAAGATGACATGCTCAGTCTAATAAAGATGAGCTTACATCATTCAGTCTCTCATGTGTGAAATTTCACAATCTACCCAAAGGAGAACTAACAGCCCTGAAAGATTTCAGCAACCATTGTGATCATGCCAGCAAAGTTGTTAGTTGTTGTTTCCGAAAGTGTTCATTTTGCATGGTCGTGTGTGTATAACAGATTCTGCTTTAAGAAATGAGCAAATAAATAAGTGATAATGAGATTTAAACATGTCTGAAATGAAAGAAAGACTTTTTAAAAAGATGTTGCTTAATTTTGTTTTTGACAAGTCGGAATTTCCTTTAAGAAAAACATAGATAGTTACGTGTGACTACTGAGAGAACAGATACTCTGACGTCATTTCATCATCTGAATAAAGAAGTAGCCCTTCTCAAATGAATTGCATTTTATGTGATGTGATATCTGGCACCAAGACTTTGGCATCAGAACTTTTAATTCCTTGAGAGTTGAAGCCTTCATGGGTCAATCTTGTTCATCCAGCACATTTTACAGCTGTTTGATTGGATTGAGATCTGGCAAAATTGGAGCCAAGTCAACACTTTGAACTAACTTGTCATGCTCCTGAAACCGTTTATGACAGGAAGGGTTATCCTGCTGAAAGAGGCCACTGCCATTAGAGAATATTGTTGCCATGATCCTTAAACTTGCCCATTTTTCCAACTTCAAGAACTGACTGAACACTTGGTGATGAATATATCCCAAACTTTGACTGCTGCCACTGTAACATGATAATCAATGTCATTCACTTCAACTCCGTGTTAAGGTTCAGCCTGATTGGTGTATATGTACCGTATATGCAAAAGTCTTCCAATTTTAAGAAATGTTTTTGAACATTTTCATTTTTCAAATGTTTTTTGAACATTTTTCATTTACAGAAAAAATGCTTTTGAAATTAAATGTGTACAGGAAAATGTGCTAAAAGAACAGCGATAAACTCATTAGAATTAAAACTCCTTAAACATTAAACGTTTCCTGGTGTTTACTAGCTTGGATGTATGATTAGATTAGATTAGATTAGACTGGGCTAATCATATATTATACATACTCAGGATGAGATAAGGAAAAATGTCTCTACACATAATTCTACTCCTTACTAATCTTCCTCCACCTTCTATTTCACCTTTTGTAGTTGTTTTCTTCTTTTTCGTTGCTTTTTGATATTCTATATATTGTCTTCTAATTATTTACTCTTTGCTGGTGTCTAATATTTACAGTTGAAGATGTTGTGCTACGTAATCATCTCCATACTTCTCACGATGGCTGTAAAAGTCCGAGGTGAGCTCTGTTTTATACGCCATGAGGTATCACAGCTGCAGCCTCCCCACCGTCTGTATCTGATTGAACTACATATGAGATAAAAAATGTTTAGAATGACTTTTTTAGTTTTACTGGAGATTTCCAGCTTGGTGTTTTCTAAACCCTCTGTTCACTGTTATGTCTGATTTGTTTTTTAACTCAGCCCAATGTGACACACCTGTTGTTGGAGGAAACCGGATTATGACTGAAGGATTACAACAAGGGCCTTTTCCTGAAGGATCCACTATAAAGTTCAAATGTTCCACCGGTTATGTTCCTGAGCGACGAGCTTCCAGCTCAATCACCTGCATGGGAACCCAGTGGAGTGAACTCGAACTTCAGTGCAGAAGTAATTAGTCTATAAACTTTTTTTTAACTTGAGATTTAACTGGCCAGTATTTTAGATTACCAGTGGTCGACATGACAAAAAACATCATATCATGATTCTTAAAAATCATTTCTGCCATACACAATATGCATCACATATATCAGTTTAGCAAGAAGCAACAAAGGTCTTACTACGTTAAAATAAAAAAATTTGAGCTGTTCAGAGAATGGCTACAGTCACTTTTTTACGTTTAAAATATAATTTGTACTAAAAAGCAGAAGAACAATTAAAAACAATTTTATTAATACTATCCTTCATTATAACATTCCAACAGCAGCAATTGTTTTAAAAACAATCATAAAACAATATTAAAAAATTGACCATATCTCATTCATTCATTCATTTTCTACCGTTTATCTGAACTATTCTCGGGGAGCCTGTGCCTATCTCAGGCGTCATTGGGCATCAAGGCAGGATACACCCTGGACGCGTGCCAACCCATCACAGGACACACTCACATTCACTCACACAATCACACACGGGACGGGGAGAACATGCAAACTCCACACACACACAAGGCGGAGGCAGGAGTCGAACCCCCAACCCTGGAGGTGTGAGGCGAACGTGCTAACCACTAAGCCACCGTGCCCCCTGACCATATCTCAGAAAAGTATATTTTGACCTAATATTGATATCTCATTGTCATTTCTCCAAGCCATAGTTTGGATTGATTTATTGATTTAATTAATTAATTGATTAATTGGTTGATTTGTGAACACTTTATATCACGGCTCAGAGCAATGCTCAAATCTAATTAGTCAGAAGGCGTGCATTATTTTCGTATTACGGCACATGTAATATTTCCGTCTGTAACACACTATAGGTTTATATCCACATGCTTATTGTGTTAAAATGCAAAGCACTGTGGTATAAGTGGAATAACACACTTTTTTTTTTTTACAGAAAAGAGCTGTGGGAATCCTGGTGAGATAACCAATGGAAAGTACCTGTATCAACCTACAGACGCAGTTTTGTTTGGAGCGGTCGTCACAGCAGTGTGTAATAAAGGGTAAAAATGTAGCCTTTTTTTCGTTCCTATTTGGTCCTACACACATGTAACAGCGAATAAACAGATTGTAAATGAACTGACCAAAAAAGAGGTTAAAACACTTTAAACATAATTGTTTCCCTTAACAAGCAGCTTTCATTTAGAACATAGAAGACGCAGTGTGGAGAGCGACACATTTTAATAACCTTTCAATTTACAGTGAAGAATTGTAAAAAGCTTCTTTGGGTGAAGCTTCTCATGAAGTTTGTTGACGGTGCATCAGAAATACTGTTAAGAAATTAAAGTAGAAAATAGTTTTGGATTGTTTTACCACTTTTTGGCCACTGCATAATGCCATATGCGTTAATGCCATGGTCTTATGTTAGCTAGCTTGCCGATGATAATGGAGTTGTGCTCAAATGACGTGATGGTTCAGTGGTTAAGGCTTTGGGTTACTGATCAGAAGGTCGGGGATCAAGCCCACAAGCTGCTGAGACATCAACGTTGGGTCCTTGAGCAAGGCCCTTAACCTTACCTGCTCCAAGGGCGCCGCACTATGGCTCACCCTGCGCTCTGACCCCAGGCTCATAATAACCTGGGATATGCGAAAACTTAAAGCATTTCACTGCATGTTGTACTCTGTATGTGTGTGTGACAATTTTAATTTGAATTTGAGTGTAAAAATGCATCGTATAGAAACAGAAACATGGATAGAACGGTTGTTGATATATTCAGTACATAAATGAATATGAGCGAAACGACTTGTGCTAACAATTAGCTGTGTTTGTAAAAATATACAAATATGAGTGCAAAAAATATTTAAGACTTTATATTTGTTTACTTAAGTTTTGTAAAGTACAATGAAAAAATGTGTGTGTGTGTATATATATATATATATATATATATATATATATATATATATATATATATATATATATATATATAATATAATATGTGTGTGTAATTGTATTTTTTTTTTTTTTTTTTGGCTTTTCTTGGCCTATTTATTTTTCCCAAATTGTCTAAATTAGTGCGTGTACATTTGAAATGTGTATTTTATAACAAATGTCTGTTTACAGTTACCAGCTTGTTGGATATGAAATTAGAAATTGCAGAGAAACTGGTTGGGATGGAAGACCTCCTCTATGTGAAGGTAATGACTTTGTTGGGAAAATTTTCACTTTTAACTTTCATTTTTAAAACAGTTTTGTGCTACATTACTATGATCATGGTTTATTCAACATTTAGAAATGTAGTCTGTATTAATTTCACCTGCATGGCCAAGGTTTTGGTGGAAGGTGACCCATTATAGAGGAACGTGACTGATTTCTGCAGTCTGCACTGGGGCTCTTTAGTCTCTATCTTCTTTTCAAATCCTATACACTTTCTTAGGGAAAAAGTGACACAATGAATGTCCTCTTAGCCTGAGCTTTATGTATTTCCTATATTTTTGTACAGTCTGTTACCGAGGCTACGTTTTCTCAAACGATCTATAACTAAAGAATATCACTTGCTGCTTGGACACTTAATACTCGCTCTGTGTGGCGAAATAATACTCGCTCTGTGTGACGCTTCAGGTCACCCCATAGATTCTTAGTTGTTTCTATATATTTTTTTAAATCAAAAACATTGGTTTTCTTTTGGTTATGCCATTACTTTGCTCATTCGGATGTGTGCTTCCTTTTAAACTTCAGTTAACTAGCAGACACATATTCATGATTCCGTTCTCTTTGATCGGATCTTACTGACCTTAATTACTTAATTCACTCCTTTATTAATTACATGCATGGAATAGCTAATAGCTATATAGGCATGTTACTGATTTCTGCAGTCTACATTGTTTCATAGTGAACAATAAGTTTAAAGTGCGTCCTATCCATTCTGGAGATTAAAATCAGCTCTAATGCATGATGCTCCCACCACCATGCTGCACCACAGCGTTCTACTCTAGTCATGTGCTTTTATTTTACACCACCACAAGGACTGTTTGGATTTATTGATTTATTATACATTTTGGAATTGGTCTGGTCTTTATTTGAGGTGAATCCGAATCAGTTCATTAAAGGCAGCTTTACGATAATTCCTTTTAAGCATGAGTTCGAATGTGGTTGGTTTATTCACACACCCACTTCTTTAATTAGAAAAGGTGGTACAAACTTGTGCATCCAGGTTATTGCAACTTTCATCTTTTCCTGTTTTCCCCTGCAGTGTTTCAATTTTTTTTTTTTTTTTTTTTTAAACTTAAGGTTTAATTCAGACATTTAAATCAGTAATTCAGATATTATTTGTAAGTGGAAGTTGTAGGTATCTGCTCTAAATAAATCAAATAAATTAATGTATTCATTTTTGCGCTCATACATTCTATGTATTATTATTATTATTATTATTATTATTATTATTATTATTATTATGAAATGACATTTCATCTCTAATGTTATACCAGAATAAGTAAAGAATACCTGAATTGTTCTTGTGAATGTTTTTGATTGTTTTTTTCAGCGGTGAAGTGTCAAGCGCCTCCTGATGTAACAGATGGAACGTTTGAACCAGCCGAAGAATTTTATGCCTATGGAGACGGAGTCACATACTCTTGTAAAAGAGGTCTTAATCTTATTGGATCTTCAACAATAATATGCTCAGATAAGGGACATTTTCGGCCTGATCCTCCTCAGTGTCTGCGTGAGTTCCACTCAATTCATTTTTTCAACAAATATTTCAATTAATAATAAGAACAACAATGTACATTTTTATGTTGATCTTCATGATAATTATTATTAGTATTAATTATAAGCTGTACAACAGGAATAAAAGTTGTCATTGTTTTTATACAGTTGTGACCTGTGAGAGACCCGAAATCCTAAACGCAGTTAGAATTGAAGGAAAATCACCACCTTATAAATACAGTGAGTTTGTTCGCTACCAGTGTAATAAAGGCTACAAAATGGAAGGATCTGATCGCATGATCTGTACAGAGAAAGGCTGGGATCCACCTCCTCCTCAGTGCACCGGTACAAATAATTCATATTTCTGTATAATATACATAATTATTTATTCCTTCTGTGAACAGTGTTAGTTGGGACTCGTGCAATCAGTTAATATGTTTATTTGTTTGTTTGATATGTATTTGTTATTGGTTGGTTTGGTTTTTAAAACCTTCCAGGTAAAGATAATGATATAAATAAATAGATAGCGAGTGTCTTGTTCTTTGTTTTATATCTCTAATTTTCCATTTTGCTCTATTTGTTGTTGATAGTCTTTACAGTATTCCATGATATGTCTATATCTCTCTCCTGATTGATACCTTTTAACAAGTTAGACAATGTGTATATGGGCTTCAGCAGTCAGATGAAACCAAGAAAATGTGAAATAATCCTAACAGATTAGAACTGATTGTTATTTGGAGTAAATCAGAGTCACTTCATTGAAGACAACAGTATGATAATTACTTTTAAGCATTTGATTGAATGTGATTGGTTCATTCTGAACAAAGCCACACCCCCAATTATAAAAGGAGGTACAAACTTATATAGCCCAGTTGTTGTAACATTTTTATTTTTCCTCTTTTCTCCAACAAAGTTTCTGATAATTTTTCAAGCAAGTTGTAACGTGATTTAGTTTGGTTTCATTTCGGTTCCACTTTAACAAGGCTGTGTAGACATTTTAAATCCACTGTATGAGAGAATTTTAGACAGTAATTCAGATATTATTAGTAAATGAAGTACCTGCTCTATATAATCAAATAAATTAATTAGTTCATTTATTGCCCTCTTACTTTCTTATCTTCACTTCATCCTCTTTAAGGAAAGGATTATTATATAAAATAATAATTATTAAATAATATCGTCGCTGTCGGGCGGAAACCTCGTATGTCCAAATTTGGTCAATTTCATATTTTTTCACATATCGATGCTATTGGTCAGTCCCCACGTGGGTCTTTTATTTTTACAAGTTATTAACCAATCTAAAGTCTTGAAAATAGCTTGAGCACAAATCTCATAACTCCATTGGACACTTCAACTGTCCACCTCTTCCTCACTCTGCGGGAGAGATTTGCGGCATATTTCTCCTTAATAAGAGTCACAACGAATCAAAACGTCTTCTGAGGTAAATGTCTTCAAATCACTGGGCTCAAAGAAAAAAATCTTGACCCCCGCTAGTTCTGGTGCTCGTCTGAGGACAGGAATTTAGCGCAAGACAATCCACTGCAACGCGGACTAAACCCTGTGCACTGCAGATAAGGTACGGCGTTTTTTAATTTCCTGAAAAGTAATAGTTTTGGAGATACGAGGATTCCGCCCGACAGCGACGATGTGCACTGTGTTCGAGTTGCTTTTGTTTTTCGTCATTATTATTATTATTATTATTATTATTATTATTATTGCACAATATACTAGTTGTTGACATTTTCTTTTCTCTTACCATTTTTTTAGAAATGACATTTAATCAATGTTATACCAGAATAATTAAAGAATACCTGAATTGTTCTTGTGAATGTTTTTGATTGTTTTTTTTCAGCGGTGAAGTGTCAAACGCCTCCTGCTGTAACAGATGGAACGTTTGAACCAGTCAAAGAATTTTATTCCTATGAAGATGAAGTCACATACTCTTGTAAAAGAGGTCTTAATCTTATTGGATCTTCAGTATTAACATGCTCAGATGAGGGACATTTTCGGCCTGATCCTCCTCAGTGTCTGCGTGAGTTCCACTCAATTCATTTTTTCAACAAATTTTTCAATTAATGATAAGAACAAAAATCTTTGTACATTTTAATGTTGATCTTTATGATAATTATTATTAGTAGTAGTAATTATAAGCTGCACAACAGGAATAAAAGTTGTGACATTGTTTTTATACAGTTATGACCTGTGAGACACCCGAAATCCTAAACGCATTTAGAATTGAAGGAAAATCGCCACCTTATAAATACAGAGACTTTGTTCGCTACCGGTGTAATGAAGGCTACAAAATGGAAGGATCTGATCGCATGATCTGTACAGAGAAAGGCTGGGATCCACCTCCTCCTCAGTGCACCGGTACAAATAATTCATATTTCTGTATAATATACATAATTATTTATTCCCTCTGTGAACAGTGTTAGTTGGGACTCGTGCAATCAGTTAATATGTTTATTTGTTTGTTTGATATGTATTTGTTATTGGTTGGTTTGGTTTTTAAAACCTTCCAGGTAAAGATAATGATATAAATAAATAGATAGCGAGTGTCTTGTTCTTTGTTTTATATCTCTAATTTTCCATTTTGCTCTATTTGTTGTTGATAGTCTTTACAGTATTTATGATATGTCTATATCTCTCTCCTGATTGATACCTTTTAACAAGTTAGACAATGTGTATATGGGCTTCAGCAGTCAGATGAAACCAAGAAAATGTGAAATAATCCTAACAGATTAGAACTGATTGTTATTTGGAGTAAATCAGAGTCACTTCATTGAAGACAACAGTATGATAATTACTTTTAAGCATTTGATTGAATGTGATTGGTTCATTCTGAACAAAGCCACACCCCCAATTATAAAAGGAGGTACAAACTTATATAGCCCAGTTGTTGTAACATTTTTATTTTTCCTCTTTTCTCCTACAAAGTTTCTGATAATTTTTCAAGCAAGTTGTAACGTGATTTAGTTTGGTTTCATTTCGGTTCCACTTTAACAAGGCTGTGTAGACATTTTAAATCCACTGTATGAGAGAATTTTAGACAGTAATTCAGATATTATTAGTAAATGAAGTACCTGCTCTATATAATCAAATAAATTAATTAGTTCATTTATTGCCCTCTTACTTTCTTATCTTCACTTCATCCTCTTTAAGGAAAGGATTATTATATAAAATAATAATTATTAAATAATATCGTCGCTGTCGGGCGGAAACCTCGTATGTCCAAATTTGGTCAATTTCATATTTTTTCACATATCGATGCTATTGGTCAGTCCCCACGTGGGTCTTTTATTTTTACAAGTTATTAACCAATCTAAAGTCTTGAAAATAGCTTGAGCACAAATCTCATAACTCCATTGGACACTTCAACTGTCCACCTCTTCCTCACTCTGCGGGAGAGATTTGCGGCATATTTCTCCTTAATAAGAGTCACAACGAATCAAAACGTCTTCTGAGGTAAATGTCTTCAAATCACTGGGCTCAAAGAAAAAAATCTTGACCCCCGCTAGTTCTGGTGCTCGTCTGAGGACAGGAATTTAGCGCAAGACAATCCACTGCAACGCGGACTAAACCCTGTGCACTGCAGATAAGGTACGGCGTTTTTTAATTTCCTGAAAAGTAATAGTTTTGGAGATACGAGGATTCCGCCCGACAGCGACGATGTGCACTGTGTTCGAGTTGCTTTTGTTTTTCGTCATTATTATTATTATTATTATTATTATTATTATTATTGCACAATATACTAGTTGTTGACATTTTCTTTTCTCTTACCATTTTTTTAGAAATGACATTTAATCAATGTTATACCAGAATAATTAAAGAATACCTGAATTGTTCTTGTGAATGTTTTTGATTGTTTTTTTTCAGCGGTGAAGTGTCAAACGCCTCCTGCTGTAACAGATGGAACGTTTGAACCAGTCAAAGAATTTTATTCCTATGAAGATGAAGTCACATACTCTTGTAAAAGAGGTCTTAATCTTATTGGATCTTCAGTATTAACATGCTCAGATGAGGGACATTTTCGGCCTGATCCTCCTCAGTGTCTGCGTGAGTTCCACTCAATTCATTTTTTCAACAAATTTTTCAATTAATGATAAGAACAAAAATCTTTGTACATTTTAATGTTGATCTTTATGATAATTATTATTAGTAGTAGTATTAATTATAAGCTGCACAACAGGAATAAAAGTTGTGACATTGTTTTTATACAGTTATGACCTGTGAGACACCCGAAATCCTAAACGCATTTAGAATTGAAGGAAAATCGCCACCTTATAAATACAGAGACTTTGTTCGCTACCGGTGTAATGAAGGCTACAAAATGGAAGGATCTGATCGCATGATCTGTACAGAGAAAGGCTGGGATCCACCTCCTCCTCAGTGCACCGGTACAAATAATTCATATTTCTGTATAATATACATAATTATTTATTCCCTCTGTGAACAGTGTTAGTTGGGACTCGTGCAATCAGTTAATATGTTTATTTGTTTGTTTGATATGTATTTGTTATTGGTTGGTTTGGTTTTTAAAACCTTCCAGGTAAAGATAATGATATAAATAAATAGATAGCGAGTGTCTTGTTCTTTGTTTTATATCTCTAATTTTCCATTTTGCTCTATTTGTTGTTGATAGTCTAAACAGTATTTATGACTCTATCTCTCTCCTGATTGATACCTTTTAACAAGTTAGACAATGTGTATATGGGCTTCAGCAGTCAGATGAAACCAAGAAAATGTGAAATAATCCTAACAGATTAGAACTGATTGTTATTTGGAGTAAATCAGAGTCACTTCATTGAAGACAACAGTATGATAATTACTTTTAAGCATTTGATTGAATGTGATTGGTTCATTCTGAACAAAGCCACACCCCCAATTATAAAAGGAGGTACAAACTTATATAGCCCAGTTGTTGTAACATTTTTATTTTTCCTCTTTTCTCCAACAAAGTTTCTGATAATTTTTCAAGCAAGTTGTAACGTGATTTAGTTTGGTTTCATTTCGGTTCCACTTTAACAAGGCTGTGTAGACATTTTAAATCCACTGTATGAGAGAATTTTAGACATTTTAGTCAGTAATTCAGATATTACTAGTAAATGAAGTACCTGCTCTAAATAATCAAATAAATTAATTAGTTCATTTATTGCCCTCTTACTTTCTTATCTTCACTTCAGCTCTAGGAAAGGATTATTATATAACACACACACAATTATTATTAAATAATATGCTCTGTGTTTAAGTTGCTTTTGTTTTTTCATTATTATTATTATTATTATTATTATTATTATTGCACAATATATTAGTTGCTGACATTTTCTTTTCTCTTACCATTTTTTTATAAATGACATTTAATCTCCAATGTTATACTAGAATAATTAAAGAATACCTGAATTGTTCTTGTGATTTATTGATTGTTTTTTTTTTCAGTGGTGAAGTGTAAACCGCCTCCTGCTGTAACAGATGGAACGTTTAATCCAGACAAAGAACAATATACCTATGGAGATGAAGTCACATACTCTTGTAAAAGAGGTCTTAATCTTGTTGGATCTTCAGTATTAACATGCTCAGATAAGGGACATTTTCAGCCTGATCCTCCTCAGTGTCTGCGTGAGTTCCACTAAATTAATTCAACAAATATTTCAATTAATAATAAGAACAAAAATCTTTGTACATTTTTATGTTGATCTTCATGATTATTATTATTAATATTAATTATAAGGTGTAAGGTTTGATTTGTTTTTGTTGTTGGTTGGTTTGGTTTTTAAAACCTACCAGGTGAAGATAATGATATAAATGATTAGATAGCGAGTGGTGTTTCAATGTGAAAAGATGTCCATAAAAGATAACTGGGTTTCGTAGTTTCTAAATGAACAATCCTATTGTTTATTTGTTTAAACAATTAATGACACCATGTTTCATTAGCAGACTGATATTAGATGTATAGTCGATATGGATTGACTATACATCTAATACATTTACATCTAAAATTAACAGCATTTTATTTCTTTAATGCTTCTCTTTTTCCAGACACAACCTGTGATGCACCCCACATTATTAATGGATTTATAATCGGGGACGAGTCAACATTTTACAGATATAAGTCATCAGTCCGGGTCGAGTGTTACAGCTTTTACAAGATGGAAGGGTCTGATATCCTGACCTGTGAGGAAAACGGATGGAATCCACCTTCTCCCAAGTGCTATTTCAGTAAGATTTATCAGTGTTTGGATTGATTGATGTTCCTCCTGATGTAGATGAATGACTGATTAGACAGAAATAAAATGGTGCGATTGGCAATTATAAAGAAATAAATAAAACCCCACAGGATGTGCTGCTGTGGGAAAATAATCAACAACAGGATCTGATGAGGCCTAGCATAGAGAGCTGCAGAGCTTCACCACAGCTTTGTAACTGTTTAGTGTTAATATACGTCTGTTGTTTCCTCACTAGACTCTTATTTTTTCTTACTTTGAAATTAATACGACAAGAAATGCGATGTTTCTATTGCAACTCGTCATGTTTCCTGAAATCAGGAAGCACAAAGTTCTCTGTTCTGAAGCCTTTTCTGTGTTTATTCCACTAATATTAAATCCAAAAAACCAAATCTTCCTAAATGTCTCCACATTATCCACATTATTGTCTACAGTCTAAATGCAAAGGGTTTGGAAATAAAAGCAAATTAATATTTAATATTCTTTTGCAGATTTGGTTTGGATTAGTGCAGTTATAATAGTAGCACTGAGTAAGTACGGTCTTTTTATTTCTTCAGCTCTCACTCTCTTTTTTTTTTTACGTTTAGATAGAGTTAAACTAAATTTGAATTGAATAGTAATGTAAAGTACAGCTTGCAATTTCTATTATTTTCACTTACAAATGTTTTTTTTTTTTTTTTGTTATATTTCCCCCCAGTTTTTCTAGTTCTTTGCATTGTCTACTGCTACATGAAATTCAGAAAACCTAGTGAGTAAGTACAGTTTCCTAAAGTTATTTCATAGCTTTACTTATAATCACATGGTGGACTTACTGTATTTGATGTTTTTCTTTAATCGTGTGTGAGAACTAACCGGCTTTTCTGCTGCAACCAGCCTCTCAGAAATTGAGTGGTTTTTTCTTTTCCTAAAACCTGCACACACCATGACACGAAAAATACTAAACTTCTTTTACTACTAAATACTAATACTTCTTTTACTTCTATAAGACTTTTTTCTCCTCTTGTAAATGACTGCTGGATGGTGCGTGTTGTGCACTAACATGTAGAAAGAAGTGCAGCTCTGCAGCTGTTTAATATGAGGAAACTAAGCTAATGTTGATATTCAACAATACCCAAAGTGACCAATGGTGGTCTTTTGTGTTACAGATCTCCACCCGTTCTCTGGGATGAAGCAACTGATGCCATTTTATAGCCTCACTATTGATAAAAAATCAGATTATGTATGTACTTAACTGTATAAAATTAAATAATTACAAGCTTGTTGTTCGTGACCCGGTACCTGTTGTGTTAGATTAAGGAGAATAATCTGAATATCTGAATCTAGGGGAGTTTTCATGTTTCAGTGCTGTGTAAAGGTTCTGAATGATTACTGTTTAGTATATTTATGCTGCTGAATTCTCTGATTAAAATGAGCAATTCTTTAAAACACAACTCAGGAAGGGAGAAATGTACATTATATTTAAACTAGATTTGTAAAGTTTGTGGCGACAAAATTTGCTGTTGGCTTTTGATAATGCAAGTATTCGCAAAGGCCAGTGCTTTTTGGAGGCGAGTGGACATAAGGGTCAGTGTTACTTTTGGAGGCAAGTGGACAGAAAGATAGGGTGTCAAAACACTTGGAGGCAAGTGGAGACGAGCATGTGATGTCATCAGAATACCCGCGAGGAAGTTCCCCTCATTGTGCTGAGTGTTTTGATATGTCACATGTCCATGTTGTAAAAAGTTTTTTTGATTTTGCATATATTGGGGGAAAGGCTGCGGCACAACCGAAAGGCCAGTCGGTACACCAATTTAAAAGTTTGTTCAGAGTATCACCCTAAAGGGGCTGGCCGAGTTTGGTGCAGATAATTCAAAAGCTTGCCGAGTTACAAACCTCCAAAGTTTATAATGGGAGCCTATGGGGGAAAAAAGGCCACTTCGAGACCCGGTACCAGAAGTATCGGTACTCGGATCGCTTAGAAAAGTAATAGCAACAAACATCAGACCAGGGTCTACAACATATCCGAATTTGGTGCATGTGACTCGAAAGCCCTAGGCCGCATTAAATGTTATAAATTTTTGTCTAAGCTTAAATAGGAAAACAGAATTTTGGCTTCTACAAAGCCAACATAATAAAAGCAAGTCTAAAGGTTCATCTGATTTATTCTTTAAAAGCACAGCTCCAAACAACACCACCACTTAATAACAATATCAAGTTAGTGTACTTTTTCTCAATTGACTTTTGCTTTTCTGTTCCAGATATAAAGACTGCCCCAAACCTGAAAACTGTTCTCTGGTCACTATAAACCCTAGAGTTCCTCCAACAGAGGAAACCTTGAAGAAAAACTCCTACTGACTCACATTCCAGACTCTCTCTGGCTACGTAAACGTTTGGAGACTTTTTCTTTTGCAGCGCTGTGAGATTTATCGCTTTAGGTTATTGAATAGCCTTAGCATGTATCTACAAGGGAAACTAAGCTCTCTGCTTTCCAAAGCAAAATGTCTGCTATATTTGTACAACTACCACAGCTCAATTAGGAATGAATGTTTTTTTGTTATGGTGTGCTAAATATTGTGTAACATGAAGAATCAGTTTTCGGTGCAGGTAGCAACACAAAATTGTAAGTTCACAGACTGAAGTGAATGAAAAATATCAACGATTAGCTGTTACTTTGCAATAGAATGTTCTATAAGTTACACATTTTATTTTGGAGAAAAAATATTTCTTACTTTAATTATTAAGAGCAGCAGAATTTATGTTCATACTGTAATACGTTATACGGCCCTACTGATAGATATTAGCGGATGTTTTTAAGTCGAAATAAGTGAATTACTCCCCATAATGGGAAAGGAAAATATTACAGCATTTCATTTGTAAGGAATGAATCACACCAGTCTTCTGTAATAGGAAAATAATTAATCATATGTTATTCTCCCCAAAGATTATTTTCATGTTTTAATCCTTTTCAACAATAGAATTTGACTAAGTTTAATTTTTATTTAATTTTTATTTATTAAAAAATGTTTCAAGAAGAAACATAGTCCTGAATCATGTCCTGAACACTTTATGAACACGTGTTTTGTTAAGCAAACCGTTTTTTTTGGCTGTTTAATCATTTGCCATTACACTTTCATTTTTTGCAGCATTCACCATATATGTCTATGTGAAGTCAGTCAGTATAAAAAAGTGCACTAATAGAAAATTGGATTATGATTGAATCAGGGAAACATACTTTTCCTCATGGCTCCATTGTAATATAATGTATTACAAATGTTCCATCGGTTATGTGCCTGTGAAAGCTTCATCTTCCAGGTCAGTCTTCTGCGTCAGAACCCAATGGAATGAACTTGAACTCCAGTGCAAACGTAACTGGTCTATAAACATCTTTTTAGGTTGAGCTTCATTTTCTGTATTTTTCAAATATCTGAGCAAGTCAAAAGTAGGAACAAATGTAAAAATCAATGTCTTTTTTTTTTTTTTGCACAGAAATCACAGCACAGTGTAATAAAGTGTTTAAAAAAAACCCACATTGTTTTATTCTTTTATGACCTGTTTTTATCCTGGATAGTTTTCTTATTCTTGTGCTTACATCAAAGACTTGTATTGTAATAATCTTAAATATCAGTTGGCTCGATCAGTTGGCTAAAATCCACCTCCTCCAAAGTAAAGGTAGTCTCTGGGCAGGTTCTTGGTTTATGTCGTCTTTTTGTATCACCTGGCCACAACAGTGCTTTTTCTGGGGTCTCCTCTGGCTTACTGATAGATAGAAGAAAAAGCGAATAAGAATTTTACTTGCCATTTGTTCTTAGGGTCACTAAAGTGCATTGACAATAGTTAATGAACATAAAGCATGGGTATTTAAACAATACTGAGCGTCTTCTCAAAAATCAACGTGCTGTGATGTCAGAAGAATAATTCCATTTCAGTCCAAATGGGTTTTTTTTCTCACGAGTTTGGCCCAAAAAGGCTTCAGTAGATTTTAAACACTGTAAAGCTCTTCGTTTGAGCACGTTTAAACAATTTAGATGTAGCTGAAGGACGTGAGGAACAGCATTGCAGTATAGAATGATTGTATTGAAAATTGTACAAGGACTGTTTTTTTAAGTGACGACCAAACAAACTATGACGTCATAATTTGAGAGTTTGGGTTTAGTTTCGGTTTCGTTTTCATGAGGGGCGGAGCCGAGCAGCCAGGGACTGTTACTGAGAAACATAAGAGGATGTCGAATTAACGGAGGAAGAAAAAGATAACGGTGACTATTTACATTATTGTAACTGGTGCAGAAGAATCGTGAGAGAAACTGACACCAATGATTTTTTTCCCAGACGTTTAAAGGTGCAATAGTGGATACTCGCACAAACAACCTAAAATGTAAGTAAATTTGTATTTTTTTTTTTTTTTTTTTGTCCAGAAAAAATTGATCAACTGAAAATGTCATTTTTGTGTTGTGATGTTGTTGAGAAAACGGAGCTATTTAAAAACAATGATGAGATAAAATGCGATATTTCCGAACTGCCGTGAGACTGGGTTGGGTATTTCCTGAAAAACTATATTTCCAGGAAACGCCCTAGGATTGAAAAAGACCTACAGTTTTGTGGTGTCTAATTTTTTTTTTTTTTACAGTTGAAGATGTTGCGTTACATAATTTTCTTCTCTACACTTCTCATGATAGCTGTAACAGTCCGAGGTGAGCTCTGTTTTATACACCACAAGGTATTACAGCTGCAGCCAGCTTGGTGTTTTCTAAACCCTCTGTTCACTGTTATGTCTGATTTGTTTTTTAACTCAGCCCAATGTGACACACCTGTTGTTGGAGGAAACCGGATTATGACTGAAGGATTACAACAAGGGCCTTTTCCTGAAGGATCCACTATAAAGTTCAAATGTTCCACCGGTTATGTTCCTGAGCGACTAGCTTCCAGCTCAATCACCTGCATGGGAACCCAGTGGAGTGAACTCGAACTTCAGTGCAGAAGTAATTAGTCTATAAACTTTAACTGGCTAGTATTTTAGATTACCAGTGGCCGACATGACAAAAAACATCATATCATGATTCTTAAAAATCATTTCTGCCATACACAGTATGCATCACATATATCAGTTTAGCGAGAAGCAACAAAAGTCTTACTACGTTAAAATAAAAACATTTGAGCTGTTCAGAGAATGGCTACAAAAACAAGTCACTTTTTTACGTTTTTTCATTTTCTACTGTTTATCCGAACTATTCTCGGGCGTCATTGGGCATCAAGGCAGGATACACCCTGGACGGAGTACCAACCCATCGCAGGGCACGCGCACACACACACACACACACACACACACAATTTTCCAGAGATGCCAGTCAACCTACCATGCATGTCTTTGGACCGGGGGAGGAAACCGGAGTACCCGGAGGAAACCCCCAAGGCACGGGGAGAACAGGTAAACTCCGCACACACAAGGCGGAGGCGGGAATCGATCCCCCAACCCTGGAGGTGTGAGGCGAACGTGCTAACCACTAAGCCACCGTGCCCCCTGACTCAGAAAAGTATATTTTGACCTAATATTGATATCTCATTGTCATTTCTCCAAGCCATAGTTTGGATTGATTTATTGATTTAATTAATTAATTGGTTGATTTGTGAACACTTTATATCACGGCTCAGAGCAATGCTCAAATCTAATTGGTCAGAAGGCGTGCATTATTTTCGTATTATAGCACATGTAATATTTCCGTCTGTAACACACTATAGGTTTATATCCACATGCTTATTGTGTTAAAATGCAAAGCACTGTGGTATAAGTGGAATAACACACTTTTTTTTCTTTCTTTTTTTTTTTTTTACAGAAAAGAGCTGTGGGAATCCTGGTGAGATAACCAATGGAAAGTATGAGTATCAACCTACAGACGCAGTTTTGTTTGGAGCGGTCATCACAGCAGTGTGTAATAAAGGGTAAAAATGTAGCCTTTTTTTCGTTCCTATTTGGTCCTACACACATGTAACAGTGAATAAACAGATTGTAAATCAACTGACCAAAAAAGAGGTTAAAACACTTTAAACATAATTGTTTCCCTTAACAAGCAGCTTTCATTTAGAACATAGAAGACGCAGTGTGGAGAGCGACACATTTTAATAACCTTTCAATTTACAGTGAAGAATTGTAAAAAGCTTCTTTGGATGAAGCTTCTCATGAAGTTTGTTGACGGTGCATCAGAAATACTGTTAAGAAATTAAAGTAGAAAATAGTTTTGGATTGTTTTACCACTTTTTGGCCACTGCATAATGCCATATGCGTTAATGCCATGGTCTTATCATTGCCGATGATAATGGAGTTGTGCTCAAATGACGTGATGGTTCAGTGGCTAAGGCTTTGGGTTACTGATCAGAAGGTCGGGGATCAAGCCCACAAGCTGCTGAGACATCAACATTGGGTCCTTGAGCAAGGACCCTTAACCTTAACTGCTCCAAGGGCGCCGCACTATGGCTGACCCTGCGCTCTGACCCCAGGCTCCTGGGATATGCGAAAACTTAAAGCATTTCACTGCATGTTGTACTCTGTCTGTGTGTGTGACAATTTTAATTTGAATTGAAAAATTTGAATTTGAGTGTAAAAATGCATCGTATAGAAACAGAAACATGGATAGAACGGTTGTTGATATATTCAGTACATAAATGAATATGAGCGAAACGACTTGTGCTAACAATTAGCTGTGTTTGTAAAAATATACAAATATGAGTGCAAACAATATTTAAGACTTTATATTTGTTTACTTAAGTTTTGTAAAGTACAATGAAAACATTTATATATATATATATATATATATATATATATATATATATATATATGTGTGTGTGTGTGTGTGTGTGTGTGTGTGTGTGTGTGTGTGTGTGTGTAATTGTATTTTTTAATTTTTTTTTTTGGCTTTTCTTGGCCTATTTATTTTTCCCAAATTGTCTAAATTAGTGCGTGTATATTTGAAATGTGTATTTTATAACAAATGTCTGTTTACAGTTACCAGCTTGTTGGATATGAAATTAGAAATTGCAGAGAAACTGGTTGGGATGGAAGACCTCCTCTATGTGAAGGTAATGACTTTGTTGGGAAAATCTTCACTTTTAACTTTCATTTTTAAAACAGTTTTGTGCTACATTACTATGATCATGGTTTATTCAACATTTAGAAATGTAGTCAGTATTAATTTCACCTGCATGGCCAAGGTTTTAGTGGAAGGTGACCCATTATAGAGGAACGTGACTGATTTCTGCAGTCTGCACTGGGGCTCTTTAGTCTCTATCTTCTTTTCAAATCCTATACACTTTCTTAGGGAAAAAGTGACACAATGAATGTCCTCTTAGCCTGAGCTTTATGTATTTCCTATATTTTTGTACAGTCTGTTACCGAGGCTACGTTTTCTCAAACAATCTATAACTAAAGAATATCACTTGCTGCTTGGACACTTAATACTCGCTCTGTGTGGCGAAATATTTCTGCTCTTTTTTTGATTCGCTAATTTGTAAAGGTATCTCCTGTCTACAGCTCGCTTCAGGTCACCCCATAGATTCTTAGTTGTTTCTATATATTTTTTTAAATCAAAAACATTGGTTTTCTTTTGGTTATGCCATTACTTTGCTCATTCGGATGTGTGCTTCCTTTTAAACTTCAGTTAACTAGCAGACACATATTCATGATTCCGTTCTCTTTGATCGGATCTTACTGACCTTAATTACTTAATTCACTCCTTTATTAATTACATGCATGGAATAGCTAATAGCTATATAGGCATGTTACTGATTTCTGCAGTCTACATTGTTTCATAGTGAACAATAAGTTTAAAGTGCGTCCTATCCATTCTGGAGATTAAAATCAGCTCTAATGCATGATGCTCCCACCACCATGCTGCACCACAGCGTTCTACTCTAGTCATGTGCTTTTATTTTACACCACCACAAGGACTGTTTGGATTTATTGATTTATTATACATTTTGGAATTGGTCTGGTCTTTATTTGAGGTGAATCCGAATCAGTTCATTAAAGGCAGCTTTACGATAATTCCTTTTAAGCATGAGTTCGAATGTGGTTGGTTTATTCACACACCCACTTCTTTAATTAGAAAAGGTGGTACAAACTTGTGCATCCAGGTTATTGCAACTTTCATCTTTTCCTGTTTTCCCCTGCAGTGTTTCAATTTTTTTTTTTTTTTTTTTTAAACTTAAGGTTTAATTCAGACATTTAAATCAGTAATTCAGATATTATTTGTAAGTGGAAGTTGTAGGTATCTGCTCTAAATAAATCAAATAAATTAATGTATTCATTTTTGCGCTCATACATTCTATGTATTATTATTATTATTATTATTATTATTATTATTATTATTATTATTATTATGAAATGACATTTCATCTCTAATGTTATACCAGAATAAGTAAAGAATACCTGAATTGTTCTTGTGAATGTTTTTGATTGTTTTTTTCAGCGGTGAAGTGTCAAGCGCCTCCTGATGTAACAGATGGAACGTTTGAACCAGCCGAAGAATTTTATGCCTATGGAGACGGAGTCACATACTCTTGTAAAAGAGGTCTTAATCTTATTGGATCTTCAACAATAATATGCTCAGATAAGGGACATTTTCGGCCTGATCCTCCTCAGTGTCTGCGTGAGTTCCACTCAATTCATTTTTTCAACAAATATTTCAATTAATAATAAGAACAACAATGTACATTTTTATGTTGATCTTCATGATAATTATTATTAGTATTAATTATAAGCTGTACAACAGGAATAAAAGTTGTCATTGTTTTTATACAGTTGTGACCTGTGAGAGACCCGAAATCCTAAACGCAGTTAGAATTGAAGGAAAATCGCCACCTTATAAATACAGTGAGTTTGTTCGCTACCAGTGTAATAAAGGCTACAAAATGGAAGGATATGATCGCATGATCTGTACAGAGAAAGGCTGGGATCCACCTCCTCCTCAGTGCACCGGTACAAATAATTCATATTTCTGTATAATATACATAATTATTTATTCCCTCTGTGAACAGTGTTAGTTGGGACTCGTGCAATCAGTTAATATGTTTATTTGTTTGTTTGATATGTATTTGTTATTGGTTGGTTTGGTTTTTAAAACCTTCCAGGTAAAGATAATGATATAAATAAATAGATAGCGAGTGTCTTGTTCTTTGTTTTATATCTCTAATTTTCCATTTTGCTCTATTTGTTGTTGATAGTCTTTACAGTATTTATGATATGTCTATATCTCTCTCCTGATTGATACCTTTTAACAAGTTAGACAATGTGTATATGGGCTTCAGCAGTCAGATGAAACCAAGAAAATGTGAAATAATCCTAACAGATTAGAACTGATTGTTATTTGGAGTAAATCAGAGTCACTTCATTGAAGACAACAGTATGATAATTACTTTTAAGCATTTGATTGAATGTGATTGGTTCATTCTGAACAAAGCCACACCCCCAATTATAAAAGGAGGTACAAACTTATATAGGCCAGTTGTTGTAACATTTTTATTTTTCCTCTTTTCTCCTACAAAGTTTCTGATAATTTTTCAAGCAAGTTGTAACGTGATTTAGTTTGGTTTCATTTCGGTTCCACTTTAACAAGGCTGTGTAGACATTTTAAATCCACTGTATGAGAGAATTTTAGACAGTAATTCAGATATTATTAGTAAATGAAGTACCTGCTCTATATAATCAAATAAATTAATTAGTTCATTTATTGCCCTCTTACTTTCTTATCTTCACTTCATCCTCTTTAAGGAAAGGATTATTATATAAAATAATAATTATTAAATAATATCGTCGCTGTCGGGCGGAAACCTCGTATGTCCAAATTTGGTCAATTTCATATTTTTTCACATATCGATGCTATTGGTCAGTCCCCACGTGGGTCTTTTATTTTTACAAGTTATTAACCAATCTAAAGTCTTGAAAATAGCTTGAGCACAAATCTCATAACTCCATTGGACACTTCAACTGTCCACCTCTTCCTCACTCTGCGGGAGAGATTTGCGGCATATTTCTCCTTAATAAGAGTCACAACGAATCAAAACGTCTTCTGAGGTAAATGTCTTCAAATCACTGGGCTCAAAGAAAAAAATCTTGACCCCCGCTAGTTCTGGTGCTCGTCTGAGGACAGGAATTTAGCGCAAGACAATCCACTGCAACGCGGACTAAACCCTGTGCACTGCAGATAAGGTACGGCGTTTTTTAATTTCCTGAAAAGTAATAGTTTTGGAGATACGAGGATTCCGCCCGACAGCGACGATGTGCACTGTGTTCGAGTTGCTTTTGTTTTTCGTCATTATTATTATTATTATTATTATTATTATTATTATTGCACAATATACTAGTTGTTGACATTTTCTTTTCTCTTACCATTTTTTTAGAAATGACATTTAATCAATGTTATACCAGAATAATTAAAGAATACCTGAATTGTTCTTGTGAATGTTTTTGATTGTTTTTTTTCAGCGGTGAAGTGTCAAACGCCTCCTGCTGTAACAGATGGAACGTTTGAACCAGTCAAAGAATTTTATTCCTATGAAGGAATAAATTTTTCAATTAATGATAAGAACAAAAATCTTTGTACATTTTAATGTTGATCTTTATGATAATTATTATTAGTAGTAGTATTAATTATAAGCTGCACAACAGGAATAAAAGTTGTGACATTGTTTTTATACAGTTATGACCTGTGAGACACCCGAAATCCTAAACGCATTTAGAATTGAAGGAAAATCGCCACCTTATAAATACAGAGACTTTGTTCGCTACCGGTGTAATGAAGGCTACAAAATGGAAGGATCTGATCGCATGATCTGTACAGAGAAAGGCTGGGATCCACCTCCTCCTCAGTGCACCGGTACAAATAATTCATATTTCTGTATAATATACATAATTATTTATTCCCTCTGTGAACAGTGTTAGTTGGGACTCGTGCAATCAGTTAATATGTTTATTTGTTTGTTTGATATGTATTTGTTATTGGTTGGTTTGGTTTTTAAAACCTTCCAGGTAAAGATAATGATATAAATAAATAGATAGCGAGTGTCTTGTTCTTTGTTTTATATCTCTAATTTTCCATTTTGCTCTATTTGTTGTTGATAGTCTTTACAGTATTCCATGATATGTCTATATCTCTCTCCTGATTGATACCTTTTAACAAGTTAGACAATGTGTATATGGGCTTCAGCAGTCAGATGAAACCAAGAAAATGTGAAATAATCCTAACAGATTAGAACTGATTGTTATTTGGAGTAAATCAGAGTCACTTCATTGAAGACAACAGTATGATAATTACTTTTAAGCATTTGATTGAATGTGATTGGTTCATTCTGAACAAAGCCACACCCCCAATTATAAAAGGAGGTACAAACTTATATAGCCCAGTTGTTGTAACATTTTTATTTTTCCTCTTTTCTCCTACAAAGTTTCTGATAATTTTTCAAGCAAGTTGTAACGTGATTTAGTTTGGTTTCATTTCGGTTCCACTTTAACAAGGCTGTGTAGACATTTTAAATCCACTGTATGAGAGAATTTTAGACATTTTAGTCAGTAATTCAGATATTACTAGTAAATGAAGTACCTGCTCTAAATAATCAAATAAATTAATTAGTTCATTTATTGCCCTCTTACTTTCTTATCTTCACTTCAGCTCTAGGAAAGGATTATTATATAACACACACACAATTATTATTAAATAATATGCTCTGTGTTTAAGTTGCTTTTGTTTTTTCATTATTATTATTATTATTATTATTATTATTATTATTATTATTATTATTATTATTATTGCACAATATATTAGTTGCTGACATTTTCTTTTCTCTTACCATTTTTTTATAAATGACATTTAATCTCCAATGTTATACTAGAATAATTAAAGAATACCTGAATTGTTCTTGTGATTTATTGATTGTTTTTTTTTCAGTGGTGAAGTGTAAACCGCCTCCTGCTGTAACAGATGGAACGTTTAATCCAGACAAAGAACAATATACCTATGGAGATGAAGTCACATACTCTTGTAAAAGAGGTCTTAATCTTGTTGGATCTTCAGTATTAACATGCTCAGATAAGGGACATTTTCAGCCTGATCCTCCTCAGTGTCTGCGTGAGTTCCACTAAATTAGTTCAACAAATATTTCAATTAATAATAAGACCAAAAATCTTTGTACATTTTTATGTTGATCTTCATGATTATTATTATTAATATTAATTATAAGGTGTAAGGTTTGATTTGTTTTTGTTGTTGGTTGGTTTGGTTTTTAAAACCTACCAGGTGAAGATAATGATATAAATAATTAGATAGCGAGTGGTGTTTCAATGTGAAAAGATGTCCATAAAAGATAACTGGGTTTCGTAGTTTCTAAATGAACAATCCTATTGTTTATTTGTTTAAACAATTAATGACACCATGTTTCATTAGCAGACTGATATTAGATGTATAGTCGATATGGATTGACTATACATCTAATACATTTACATCTAAAATTAACAGCATTTTATTTCTTTAATGCTTCTCTTTTTCCAGACACAACCTGTGATGCACCCCACATTATTAATGGATTTATAATCGGGGACGAGTCAACATTTTACAGATATAAGTCATCAGTCCGGGTCGAGTGTTACAGCTTTTACAAGATGGAAGGGTCTGATATCCTGACCTGTGAGGAAAACGGATGGAATCCACCTTCTCCCAAGTGCTATTTCAGTAAGATTTATCAGTGTTTGGATTGATTGATGTTCCTCCTGATGTAGATGAATGACTGATTAGACAGAAATAAAATGGTGCAATTGGCAATTATAAAGAAATAAATAAAACCCCACAGGATGTGCTGCTGTGGGAAAATAATCAACAACAGGATCTGATGAGGCCTAGCATAGAGAGCTGCAGAGCTTCACCGCAGCTTTGTAACTGTTTAGTGTTAATATACGTCTGTTGTTTCCTCACTAGACTCTTATTTTTTCTTACTTTGAAATTAATACGACAAGAAATGCAATGTTTCTATTGCAACTCGTCATGTTTCCTGAAATCAGGAAGCACAAAGTTCTCTGTTCTGAAGCCTTTTCTGTGTATATTCCACTAATATTAAATCCAAAAAACCAAATCTTCCTAAATGTCTCCACATTATCCACATTATTGTCTACAGTCTAAATGCAAAGGGTTTGGAAATAAAAGCAAATTAATATTTAATATTCTTTTGCAGATTTGGTTTGGATTAGTGCAGTTATAATAGTAGCACTGAGTAAGTACGGTCTTTTTATTTCTTCAGCTCTCACTCTCTTTTTTTTTACGTTTAGATAGAGTTAAACTAAATTTGAATTGAATAGTAATGTAAAGTACAGCTTGCAATTTCTATTATTTTCACTTACAAATGTTTTTTTTTTTTTTTTGTTATATTTCCCCCCAGTTTTTTTTTTTCTAGTTCTTTGCATTGTCTACTGCTACATGAAATTCAGAAAACCTAGTGAGTAAGTACAGTTTCCTAAAGTTATTTCATAGCTTTACTTATAATCACATGGTGGACTTACTGTATTTGATGTTTTTCTTTAATCGTGTGTGAGAACTAACCGGCTTTTCTGCTGCAACCAGCCTCTCAGAAATTGAGTGGTTTTTTTCTTTTCCTAAAACCTGCACACACCATGACACGAAAAATACTAAACACTTCTTTTACTTCTATAAGACTTTTTTCTCCTCTTGTAAATGACTGCTGGATGGTGCGTGTTGTGCACTAACATGTAGAAAGAAGTGCAGCTCTGCAGCTGTTTAATATGAGGAAACTAAGCTAATGTTGATATTCAACAATACCCAAAGTGACCAATGGTGGTCTTTTGTGTTACAGATCTCCACCCGTTCTCTGGGATGAAGCAACTGATGCCATTTTATAGCCTCACTATTGATAAAAAATCAGATTATGTATGTACTTAACTGTATAAAATTAAATAATTACAAGCTTGTTGTTCGTGACCCGGTACCTGTTGTGTTAGATTAAGGAGAATAATCTGAATATCTGAATCTAGGGGAGTTTTCATGTTTCAGTGCTGTGTAAAGGTTCTGAATGATTACTGTTTAGTATATTTATGCTGCTGAATTCTCTGATTAAAATGAGCAATTCTTTAAAACACAACACAGGAAGGGAGAAATGTACATTATATTTAAACTAGATTTGTAAAGTTTGTGGTGACAAAATTTGTTGTTGGCTTTTGATAATGCAAGTATTCGCAATGGCCAGTGCTTTTTGGAGGCGAGTGGACATAAGGGTCAGTGTTACTTTTGGAGGCAAGTGGACAGAAAGATAGGGTGCCAAAACACTTGGAGGCAAGTGGAGACGAGCATGTGATGTCATCAGAATACCCGCGAGGAAGTTCCCCTCATTGTGCTGAGTGTTTTGATATGTCACATGTCCATGTTGTAAAAAGTTTTTTTGATTTTGCATATATTGGGGGAAAGGCTGCGGCACAACCGAAAGGCCAGTCGGTACACCAATTTAAAACTTTGTTCAGAGTATCACCCTAAAGGAGCTGGCCGAGTTTGGTGTAGATAGTTCAAAAGCTTGCCGAGTTACAAACCTCCAAAGTTTATAATAGGAGCCTATGGGGGGAAAAAAGGCCACTTCGAGACCCGGTACCGGAAGTATCGGTACTCGGATCACTTAGAAAAGTAATAGCAACAAACATCAGACCAGGGTCTACAACATATCCGAATTTGGTGCATGTGACTCGAAAGCCCTAGGCCGCATTAAATGTTATAAATTTTTGTCTAAGCTTAAATAGGAAAACAGAATTTTGGCTTCTACAAAGCCAACATAATAAAAGCAAGTCTAAAGGTTCATCTGATTTATTCTTTAAAAGCACAGCTCCAAACAACACCACCACTTAATAACAATATCAAGTTAGTGTACTTTTTCTCAATTGACTTTTGCTTTTCTGTTCCAGATATAAAGACTGCCCCAAACCTGAAAACTGTTCTCTGGTCACTATAAACCCTAGAGTTCCTCCAACAGAGGAAACCTTGAAGAAAAACTCCTACTGACTCACATTCCAGGCTCTCTCTGGCTACGTAAACGTTTGGAGACTTTTTTTTTTGCAGCGCTGTGAGATTTATTGCTTTAGGTTATTGAATAGCCTTAGCATGTATCTACAAGGAAAACTAAGCTCTCTGCTTTCCATTTTGCAAAGCAAAATGTCTGCTATATTTGTACAACTACCACAGCTCAATTAGGAATGAATGTTTTTTTGTTATGGTGTGCTAAATATTGTGTAACATGAAGAATCAGTTTTTGGTGCAGGTAGCAACACAAAATTGTAAGTTCACAGACTGAAGTGAATGAAAAATATCAACGATTAGCTGTTACTTTGCAATAGAATGTTCTATAAGTTACACATTTTATTTTGGAGAAAAAATATTTCTTACTTTAATTATTAAGAGCAGCAGAATTTATGTTCATACTGTAATACGTTATACGGCCCTACTGATAGATATTAGCGGATGTTTTTAAGTCGAAATAAGTGAATTACTCCCCATAATGGGAAAGGAAAATATTACAGCATTTCATTTGTAAGGAATGAATCACACCAGTCTTCTGTAATAGGAAAATAATTAATCATATGTTATTCTCCCCAAAGATTATTTTCATGTTTTAATCCTTTTCAACAATAGAATTTGACTAAGTTTAATTTTTATTTAATTTTTATTTATTAAAAAATGTTTCAAGAAGAAACATAGTCCTGAATCATGTCCTGAACACTTTATGAACACGTGTTTTGTTAAGCAAACCGTTTTTTTTGGCTGTTTAATCATTTGCCATTACACTTTCATTTTTTGCAGCATTCACCATATATGTCTATGTGAAGTCAGTCAGTATAAAAAAGTGCACTAATAGAAAATTGGATTATGATTGAATCAGGGAAACATACTTTTCCTCATGGCTCCATTGTAATATAATGTATTACAAATGTTCCATCGGTTATGTGCCTGTGAAAGCTTCATCTTCCAGGTCAGTCTTCTGCGTCAGAACCCAATGGAATGAACTTGAACTCCAGTGCAAACGTAACTGGTCTATAAACATCTTTTTAGGTTGAGCTTCATTTTCTGTATTTTTCAAATATCTGAGCAAGTCAAAAGTAGGAACAAATGTAAAAATCAATGTCTTTTTTTTTTTTTTGCACAGAAATCACAGCACAGTGTAATAAAGTGTTTAAAAAAAACCCACATTGTTTTATTCTTTTATGACCTGTTTTTATCCTGGATAGTTTTCTTATTCTTGTGCTTACATCAAAGACTTGTATTGTAATAATCTTAAATATCAGTTGGCTCGATCAGTTGGCTAAAATCCACCTCCTCCAAAGTAAAGGTAGTCTCTGGGCAGGTTCTTGGTTTATGTCGTCTTTTTGTATCACCTGGCCACAACAGTGCTTTTTCTGGGGTCTCCTCTGGCTTACTGATAGATAGAAGAAAAAGCGAATAAGAATTTTACTTGCCATTTGTTCTTAGGGTCACTAAAGTGCATTGACAATAGTTAATGAACATAAAGCATGGGTATTTAAACAATACTGAGCGTCTTCTCAAAAATCAACATGCTGTGATGTCAGAAGAATAATTCCATTTCAGTCCAAATGGGTTTTTTTTCTCACGAGTTTGGCCCAAAAAGGCTTCAGTAGATTTTAAACACTGTAAAGCTCTTCGTTTGAGCACGTTTAAACAATTTAGATGTAGCTGAATGACGTGAGGAACAGCATTGCAGTATAGAATGATTGTATTGAAAATTGTACAAGGACTGTTTTTTTAAGTGACGACCAAACAAACTATGACGTCATAATTTGAGAGTTTGGGTTTAGTTTCGGTTTCGTTTTCATGAGGGGCGGAGCCGAGCAGCCAGGGACTGTTACTGAGAAACATAAGAGGATGTCGAATTAACGGAGGAAGAAAAAGATAACGGTGACTATTTACATTATTGTAACTGGTGCAGAAGAATCGTGAGAGAAACTGACACCAATGATTTTTTTCCCAGACGTTTAAAGGTGCAATAGTGGATACTCGCACAAACAACCTAAAATGTAAGTAAATTTGTATTTTTTTTTTTTTTTTTTGTCCAGAAAAAATTGATCAACTGAAAATGTCATTTTTGTGTTGTGATGTTGTTGAGAAAACGGAGCTATTTAAAAACAATGATGAGATAAAATGCGATATTTCCGAACTGCCGTGAGACTGGGTTGGGTATTTCCTGAAAAACTATATTTCCAGGAAACGCCCTAGGATTGAAAAAGACCTACAGTTTTGTGGTGTCTAATTTTTTTTTTTTACAGTTGAAGATGTTGCGTTACATAATTTTCTTCTCTACACTTCTCATGATATCTGTAACAGTCCGAGGTGAGCTCTGTTTTATACACCACAAGGTATTACAGCTGCAGCCAGCTTGGTGTTTTCTAAACCCTCTGTTCACTGTTATGTCTGATTTGTTTTTTAACTCAGCCCAATGTGACACACCTGTTGTTGGAGGAAACCGGATTATGACTGAAGGATTACAACAAGGGCCTTTTCCTGAAGGATCCACTATAAAGTTCAAATGTTCCACCGGTTATGTTCCTGAGCGACTAGCTTCCAGCTCAATCACCTGCATGGGAACCCAGTGGAGTGAACTCGAACTTCAGTGCAGAAGTAATTAGTCTATAAACTTTAACTGGCTAGTATTTTAGATTACCAGTGGCCGACATGACAAAAAACATCATATCATGATTCTTAAAAATCATTTCTGCCATACACAGTATGCATCACATATATCAGTTTAGCGAGAAGCAACAAAAGTCTTACTACGTTAAAATAAAAACATTTGAGCTGTTCAGAGAATGGCTACAAAAACAAGTCACTTTTTTACGTTTTTTCATTTTCTACTGTTTATCCGAACTATTCTCGGGCGTCATTGGGCATCAAGGCAGGATACACCCTGGACGGAGTACCAACCCATCGCAGGGCACGCACACACACACACACACACACACACACACACACACACTACGGACAATTTTCCAGAGATGCCAGTCAACCTACCATGCATGTCTTTGGACCGGGGGAGGAAACCGGAGTACCCGGAGGAAACCCCCAAGGCACGGGGAGAACATGCAAACTCCGCACACACAAGGCGGAGGCGGGAATCGATCCCCCAACCCTGGAGGTGTGAGGTGAACGTGCTAACCACCGTGCCCCCTGACCATAACTCAGAAAAGTATATTTTGACCTAATATTGATATCTCATTGTCATTTCTCCAAGCCATAGTTTGGATTGATTTATTGATTTAATTAATTAATTGATTAGTGAACAATTGATTATTGAAGTGAACACTTTATATCACGGCTCAGAGCAATGCTCAAATCTAATTGGTCAGAAGGCGTGCATTATTTTCGTATTATAGCACATGTAATATTTCCGTCTGTAACACACTATAGGTTTATATCCACATGCTTATTGTGTTAAAATGCAAAGCACTGTGGTATAAGTGGAATAACACACTTTTTTTCTTTCTTTTTTTTTTTTTACAGAAAAGAGCTGTGGGAATCCTGGTGAGATAACCAATGGAAAGTATGAGTATCAACCTACAGACGCAGTTTTGTTTGGAGCGGTCGTCACAGCAGTGTGTAATAAAGGGTAAAAATGTAGCCTTTTTTTCGTTCCTATTTGGTCCTACACACATGTAACAGTGAATAAACAGATTGTAAATCAACTGACCAAAAAAGAGGTTAAAACACTTTAAACATAATTGTTTCCCTTAACAACTTAGCAGCTTTCATTTAGAACATAGAAGACGCAGTGTGGAGAGCGACACATTTACAGTGAAGAATTGTAAAAAGCTTCTTTGGGTGAAGCTTCTCATGAAGTTTTCCTCTTTAAGGAAAGGATTATTATATAAAATAATAATTATTAAATAATATCGTCGCTGTCGGGCGGAAACCTCGTATGTCCAAATTTGGTCAATTTCATATTTTTTCACATATCGATGCTATTGGTCAGTCCCCACGTGGGTCTTTTATTTTTACAAGTTATTAACCAATCTAAAGTCTTGAAAATAGCTTGAGCATAAATCTCATAACTCCATTGGACACTTCAACTGTCCACCGACTGTCCACTTCAACTGTCCAAGTGACCGAGCTCCTCACCCTGTCTCTAAGGGAGCGCCCAGCCACGCTGCAGAGGAAACTCATTTCGGCCGCCTGTATCCGGGATCTTGTCCTTTCGGTCATGACCCAAAGCTCATGACAATAGGTGAGGGTAGGAACGTAAGAATGCCCCCCCCCCCCCCAACCTGAACCTGAGTGGTGTTCTGTTATTGGACTTCTGTGCTAGTCACAGTTTGTCCATAACGAACACCATGTTCAAGCATAAGGGTGTCCATCAGCACCCCGGTGAACGAGAGGGTCGTTTCCCTGCGCCTTCGGGTCGGGGAAAGGTCTCTCACTGTTATTTGTGCTTACCTGACCAATGGTGGTCTTTTGTGTTACAGATCTACACACAGTCTCTGGGCTGAAGGAACTGATGATGGGATGTTATAGCCTCACTATTGTTAAAAAATCAGATTATGTATGTACTTCACTGTATAAAATTAAATAACTGAGACAAAAGACTGTTCAGATCAGTGGAATGACAACGACTTGCTTTCATTAGCTAATTTACTCCTGTTTGGCCCAGAAATCTCCGGGTAAACTGTGCCACAAGCTTGCTGTTCGTGACCCGGTACCTGTTGTGTTAGATTAAGGAGAATAATCTGAATATCTGAACATATGGGAAGGCATTGTTTTGTTTTCTGTCAGTCACCAAGACCTTTCACATTTTATTTAAATGCACAGCTCCACCTAGAGAAAAACTTGTCAACATATTCACACTGTTGTAGTTTTTCTCAATTGACTTTGCTTTTCTCTTCCAGTTCTAAAGTCTTATCCAATCCTGGAAACAGTACTCTGGTCAGTATGCAAACCAAAGTACCATCAACTGAGGAAGCTTCATCGAGAAGCGTTCCAGAGTCTATCGTCCTCTCTCACCTGGTTATTGAATATTGAGTATTTATCTACAAAGCAAGCTCCTTGTGCTTCAAAGCAAAATATCTGCTGTATTTTCTGTTTTTGCAAGCTTCATATTTGTACAACTACCAAAGCTCAATTATGGGTGTCATTTTTGTGTTTTGTTGTGCTACTGTAAATACTGTATGTGTATATTGAAGGATCAGTTTCACAGACTGAACTGAATATAAAATATCAACAATCAGCTGTTTCTTTGCACTGAAATGTACTATAAAATATAAATGGATTATTTTGAAGAGAAATGTTCCTTCTTTATTATATTATAAATATTATTGGATGTATTTAAGTAGATAGAAGTGAATTACTTCTAAAGGAAAGGATAATATTGCAGCATTTCATATATAAGAAATCATAAGAAAATATAAGAAAACAAACCAGTGTTCTGTAATAAAAAAAAAAAATAATTAACTACATGGTATTTGACTCAAAGATTATTTTCATGTTTTATTTTTTTCTTTATATATATCTATATATATATATATATATCTGAATATGAAGGTCTCCCAAATGCTGTAAGTGTAATGTACTAATTCTGGAACGATTATTTGGAACTATTTTATGTCAATGACTGTTGAAGAGGTTGAAAAAAGAAATACTGGGAATATCACCACAATTCCAGGGACCAGGAGGCACCACCCTGATAGTCATTCTGAGACCTAGGCAGTTAAGGTGCAATGATGTCAGCTGATTGGGAATGATGCAATTTCCATCTAGTAAAACTGTACTAAAAAATTTTACAATCTTCTCTAACAGACATCTAGTGGCAAAGTTTAGAGATGGCAGGAAAATTCTGTGCTCTAATTTATAAAGGCACTTTGTATCCTGGGATGATTTTTAAAGTTAATAAAACATACTGCCAAATGAAGTGAAACAAGTGGGTGCAAACAGAGCACTTCATTGCTTCTCATTTGAAGACAAAATGTCTATTTACTGCTTCTCAATGCAGAAAATAACCTCAATGCTTCTCTATGAGATCTGTCAACTGTATTTGTGAATTGACTTGACATGACAATGTTTTCACAAAGTGATTTTGTTTTTATAGCTCAAACTTCACTGAATACTGATTACACAAATGTCAACACACCCACCTGTGTGCGTTGAGCAACTAATTCCAATGTTATTATGCTGTTTACTGGAAAGACTTATAGGTTTACTTTGGAGTGAATATTTGGCTCAAAAGCCTTAGTGAGGTCAAGGGAGAAGAATGAAACAACTTTCCACCAGGCTCACGGTGCTACATAAAACACACAGAAATATAAAACAACAACGGTGCATTCAAGTTAAATCAGAAAGAAAGATTTTACATGGATGTGTGCTATCTTTTAATTTCTTAATTGCATTAAAAGTCTTAAGAAATGAAGTACAAATAATGCTCATCAGCTGGGTTTGAGTTTATAATCAATTTATCAACCCATTCTCTCATGTACATGTTTTTTTTTTTGTATGTTTGTTTTGCTTACAGAGCAACCAGTCGGGGTTAAACATTTACAGTATATTTCGTGGCTGGTTTTCAAGCAAAAAAAAAAAAAAAAAGAGTAGAAATGTTTTTTTTTTATTCTAAGCCTAGGATTTGGACCTTGCATTTGGACACACAAACAACTCCGGCGAGGTTGTAGGGGTGGGCGGGGTTTATGTATCCTGAGGGGCGGAGCCAAGCAGCCATTTGAGACGGACAAACTGAAGCAGTGTAATTAACGGAGGAAGCAGCGGATAACGGTGAAGTATTTCAGCTTAAGTATTTCAACTTCAAATTACTGCTAAAATGACTAATAAGACTGAGTTTATAGTTTTGCGTAGCGTAAAAAATAGTTTTGACGTCTTTAACGTGTACTAAAGAATAACCCTAGCGTGTTTTTTCGGTGTAGTTTGATTATGTCTCATTTCTGCTCGAATTTAAACCCAAACAAAACAATTTACTATAATAATCAACTCTGTTTAAGTGAAACTGTCATTGTTTATTATCGATATACTTAATGAAAAAATAGATCACGTTTTAAAAAGTTATTTTAGAAAATGTGATTTTTTTTTTCTCTATGGTTTAATCCGCAAATGTATTTCTGAAGTGGTGAAAACAAACAGTTTAAGAAGATTAGAGGGAATTATGGGGCTTGTGAACGCTGCATCAGCATAATAATAAGTACAAACTGTTTCTGCTTGTTTTGCTTTAAAGAATATTCTGCAAAACACACCTCCCTCCACACACACATACATACACACATACATGCACACGCACATACACACACACACTACCAAAAGAATTAATACACTCATTCCTAATGGGAATGGATTACAAACCCAAAAATATTTTCTAGATGTGCATTTTGAAAAAAAAAAAACATCCACCCAAATCTTGTGCTACCACCTAATTTCTTCAAAAATTTTTTTTAATTTGACATAAGAAGTGTTGGTATAGACAATTAAATGCTACCAAATAGTTTGGTTTGATTTGTTGAGTAAAAATTCTTTAAACAATTTACCGGACATGTACAAAACTGCACAGAATTCCACCTTTTAATTTCCTCCTCCTCCACATTTCAACCATAGTATTTGTGTCTTCTGTAATAGACATCTTGTATCTTTTATTTGTACTTATTTGAGTTTCTCAGTTTTGTGTTGTCAGGTTATCAATCAAATCGTTGTGTTGAAAGATTTAATTAAACTTGATTTAAACATTCTATACAGTTAACTTTCTGGGACAGTCATGAACTAGGACTGAGTAACTCCTAGATCCTTGCTGGAGTCTCAGAGTTACAGTTGAAGATGTTGCGCTACGTGATCATCTTCTCTGCACATCTTATGATGGCTCTAAAGGTTCAAGGTGAGCTGTCGGAGAGAACACCACCACCAATTTTAGGATGCATTTATTGTACTAGATGAACAGGGTTATGTGTTTATCGGATCAGGGTTAATAACATTAATCACTGAAATGTCTGATTTGTTTTCTCTCAGCCCAGTGTGAGAGTCCTGCTGTTGGAGAAAACCGGATTATGACTGAAATATCAGACCAACAGACTTTTCCTAAAGGCTACACTGTAAAGTTCAAATGTTCCACCGGTTATATTCCAGAGCGAACATCAGCTTCCAGGACAATCACCTGCAATGGAAACCAGTGGAGCAAACTGCAACTTCAGTGTAAAAGTAATTAGTCTCTAAACATCTTTTTAGGTTAAACTTTAATTTCTCATGTTCATATTTCATACTTTGGATTACCGGTGGTCAACATGACAAAAAAATCATGTCACAATACTCATAAACTATTTTTAATGCTGTTTCTCTTTGTTCTGTTCAAGTCAAAAGGAGAAGAAAATGTCTGTGTTTACTGCATGTGTATTTTTATACAGAAAAATCCTGTGGAAATCCTGGTGAGATTCTCAATGGAAAGTATTTATTTCCAGAAGGCATTCAGTATGGTGCAACAATCATGGCACAGTGTAACGAAGGGTAAAATAATTTCTTTGTCCTTTTTTTTTGTAAGAAACAAGTTTATACATGTGTACATGTATGCACTTGTTCGTAACTACATAGAGATTCCAACAATCTAGACCAATGTTCTGACACTAGATTGTATAATTATAAATAATAATTATAAATAATTATAAATATTGTCTTTTGAATAAAGACTTAAATGGGAAGTTAATTCTATGCACACTATTTATTTTTGTAAAGTACTTGGAATAACTTGGAAAGCATATTTTAAAACAAATCCCTGTTTGCAGTTATCAGCTTATTGGAGATTCAGAGAGAAATTGCAGAGAAAAAGGCTGGGATAAGAGACATCCTGTATGTGAAGGTAATATTATTTAAAAATTGTACATTTTCCATCTTTAAACATTTAAACACATTTTTCATTGTGTTAGAACATTTAACCTGGTTTTAATTTCTTGAATCTGACTTCTTTTGTGGAGGGTCATTCCTGTTATCTCCAGCCAAATGATGTTTAATACAGAGGTATTTTCCAGACAGTTGTCCAAAGGAATTCTAAATTGTATTTGCAATTATGGATAAATCGTGACGTAATTGAAGCGATAAAGCAAATCACGTTTCAACAGTGATGACCTCAGAGGCTCTACAACCTAAGATCTTTCAGTAGCATAATGAGTCTATTTATATTTTCAAGATTGTTAGAGAGATTGCATTTTTCTCAAATACTATATAGGTAAAGAAAATGGACTGTGATTTGGTAGTTTTTTTTTTTGAACAAATATGAATTTAGCCAGAATTTCAAAACAGGCTAGTTGTAAATAAACCAAATCACTGATTGATCGATTCATTCCTCTTGTATGTTGTTATTGTCGCTTATAAAGATACTTTCAGAAAAGAGCTACTATAGATAAAGTGTCTCCAGAGTCCTGTAAAATCTGCACGTTGATGTGATGTAAAAAAAAAAAAAATGTAAAAATCTTTGTCCACCTTTAGAAAAGACGTCTAAAGCCCGAGAGAAGACCTTCGAATTTTTGTAGAATAATTTAAAAATGCTTTTTTATTTTTATTTTTTTGTATCAGTGGTGAAGTGTATAAATCCTCCCAGTGTACCAGATGGGGTATTTGAACCAGAGGAGGAAGTGTATAACTATGGAGATGGAGTCTATTACTCTTGTAAGAGAGGTCTTGATCTGTTTGGACCTTCACTATTAACATGCTCCAATGATGGAACCTTTCAGCCTGCTCCTCCTCGGTGTCTGTGTGAGTTCCAGTCAATTCACTGTTGCAAAAATATTTGGTTAAAAATTAAATTAAATTTTAATATTTTAAATTAATTAAACTGCTTTTCTGTATTTAAATTCTTGATCATTGTTTTTGTGTTAGGTCTCAATTTGATTTATAGCATTAACAGGTACAAGGAATAAAAGATTCTCTCATTGTCTTTGTCATTGTTTTTATACAGTTGTGACCTGTGAGAGACCCGAAATCCTACATGCAGTTAGAATCGAAGGAAAATCGGCACCTTATAAATACAGAGACTTTGTTCGCTACCGGTGTAATGAAGGCTACAAAATGGAAGGATCTGATTTCCTGATCTGTAAAGAAGATGGGTGGGATCCACCTCCTCCTCAGTGCACAAGTACTAATAATGAATATTTCTGTAAAATATACATTGTTTTGTTAGAGATAGCAAAAATGACACGCGTTTTTAAAAATATCAAATATATAATTTTCACTCTTTCTTCCTCAGTTGTGACCTGTTCACCACCGACTCTTATACACAATGGACAATTTAACCCTCAGAAGAAGTTATATGAGTATGGAAACAGAGTCACATTCAGGTGTAATGAAGGATTTAAACTTAAAGGCCCTGCAAGTAGTTTATGTACCGAACATGGAATATTTCACCCTTCTCCACCTCAGTGTGAGGGTAAGTCCTCGAGAAAAATCCCAATAATCTTTAGTCGTGATTCTATTAATGTTTAATACAAGGATTTTTATATTGTTTCTTTTCTTTTTTTCTTCTTCTTCTTCTCTGTTTTTACTGATTTTTTTTTTTTTCTTCAGTCTATTTGAGGCTATTTGGCTTTGCAGTATTGTTGATGACTTGCATTTTGAGACATGTTGAAATCCAACTGAAAAATATTTTACTTTCTTTTAGTGGTTCCAGGGTAAAAGATGTTGTTTTATGGTTTAAAGAGTTTTTTTATCCTGTGGTGAGGAAGAGGTTCTCAGTAGTGGAAAGAATACAAAACCTTAATTTCAGCAACAGTACTGTAACTGTAGTAGAGATTCTAAAAGCTCTTGTCGATGAAGAACGGAAGTTTGTGAACGTTACCATGTGTTTGATGAGACTTTGTCCTTATATGCACATTAGTTCAAAGTTTTGATATGTTTAAGCCATTTTGTTACATTATTGGAGCTGTGCTTAGGATCAGTGTCTTCATAGATGTTCCAGTTGAGAGCAAGTTTTAATGTTGTGGCTGATGTCAGAATTGAGGTGTTGCTTCAATATTTCTGTGCTCTTCTTTCATGCAGAGATCTTCTGTGATCCACAAACCATCCAAAATGCAGTTATTGTTGGAAATTCCTCATTGTACAGATACAATGACTCTGTCCAAATCAGGTGTAATGAAGGCTACAAAACAGTGGGGTCTGATCGCCTGACCTGTGGGGTGAATGGATGGAGTCCAGGTTTCTCACCATGTACTGGTAAAAATAACCAGTGGTTTTTGAACATTAAATAATGTTTTATGTTTTAAAGATAGGGTTCATTTGATTGAGGCAGGTTTCCAATTTCCATTAACATTATTTTTCATTTAATAATGCAGAAATATGAATAGACAATGATTTAAACTGATTTGTTTCATACTATAATTTTTATTATTAATTTTGTTATATTTTTAACATTTTTCAGAGAACTGTCTCAGGGAATAGGGTGTGTTTTTTTCCTAGTAGAAAGTGCATTAGCTAGCTGTATTACTTATTTTGGCCTGAGGGTTTTATTTAATTCCTGAAAGCAACTCAATCTTTTTCCACTACTCAGTTCACTGTTTCAAAAAAATTCAAAAAAAAAAAAAATAAATCCTGCTTTTCACATTTACATTCTTGATTGTTGTTTTGATTGTTTTAGTTCTAGCTTTTTTATAGCACAAACAGGTACAAGGAATAAAAGATTCTCTCATTGTCTTTGTCATTGTTTTTATACAGTTGTGACCTGTGAGAGACCCGAAATCCTAAATGCAGTTAGAATCGGAGGAAAATGGCCACCTTATAAATACAGAGACTTTGTTCGCTACCGGTGTAATGAAGGCTACAAAATGGAAGGATCTGATCGCATGATCTGTAAAGAAGATGGGTGGGATCCACCTCCTCCTCAGTGCACGAGTACTAATAATGAATATTTCTGAATAATATACATTGTTAGTTTGAAATAGCAAAAAGGACACGCATTTTTAAAAATATTATTGCAAATATATAATTTTCACTCTTTCTTCCTCAGTTGTGACCTGTTCACCACCGACTCTTATACACAATGGACAATTTAACCCTCAGAAGAAGGTATATGAGTATGGAAACAGTGTGAAATTCACGTGTAATGGAGGATTTAAACTTAAAGGCTCTGCAAATAGTTCATGTACCGAAGATGGAATATTTAAGCCTTCTCCACCTCAGTGTGAGGGTAAGTCCTCGAGAAAAATCCCAATAATCTTCAGTCGTGATTCTATTAATGTTTAATACAAGGATTTTTATATTGTTTCTTTTCTTTTTTTCTTCTTCTTCTTCTCTGTTTTTACTGATTTTTTTTTTTTTTCTTCAGTCTATTTGAGGCTATTTGGCTTTGCAGTATTGTTGATGACTTGCATTTTGAGACATGTTGAAATCCAACTGAAAAATATTTTACTTTCTTTTAGTGGTTCCAGGGTAAAAGATGTTGTTTTATGGTTTAAAGAGTTTTTTTATCCTGTGGTGAGGAAGAGGTTCTCAGTAGTGGAAAGAATACAAAACCTTAATTTCAGCAACAGTACTGTAACTGTAGTAGAGATTCTAAAAGCTCTTGTCAATGAAGAACGGAAGTTTGTGAACGTTACCATGTGTTTGATGAGACTTTGTCCTTATATGCACATTAGTTCAAAGTTTTGATATGTTTAAGCCATTTTGTTACATTATTGGAGCTGTGCTTAGGATCAGTGTCTTCATAGATGTTCCAGTTGAGAGCAAGTTTTAATGTTGTGGCTGATGTCAGAATTGAGGTGTTGCTTCAATATTTCTGTGCTCTTCTTTCATGCAGAGATCTTCTGTGATCCACAAACCATCCAAAATGCAGTTATTGTTGGAAATTCCTCATTGTACAGATACAATGACTCTGTCCAAATCAGGTGTAATGAAGGCTACAAAACAGTGGGGTCTGATCGCCTGACCTGTGGGGTGAATGGATGGAGTCCAGGTTTCTCACCATGTACTGGTAAAAATAACCAGTGGTTTTTGAACATTAAATAATGTTTTATGTTTTAAAGATAGGGTTCATTTGATTGAGGCAGGTTTCCAATTTCCATTAACATTATTTTTCATTTAATAATGCAGAAATATGAATAGACAATGATTTAAACTGATTTGTTTCATACTATAATTTTTATTATTAATTTTGTTATATTTTTAACATTTTTCAGAGAACTGTCTCAGGGAATAGGGTGTGTTTTTTTCCTAGTAGAAAGTGCATTAGCTAGCTGTATTACTTATTTTGGCCTGAGGGTTTTATTTAATTCCTGAAAGCAACTCAATCTTTTTCCACTACTCAGTTCACTGTTTCAAAAAAATTCAAAAAAAAAAAAAATAAATCCTGCTTTTCACATTTACATTCTTGATTGTTGTTTTGATTGTTTTAGTTCTAGCTTTTTTATAGCACAAACAGGTACAAGGAATAAAAGATTCTCTCATTGTCTTTGTCATTGTTTTTATACAGTTGTGACCTGTGAGAGACCCGAAATCCTAAATGCAGTTAGAATCGGAGGAAAATGGCCACCTTATAAATACAGAGACTTTGTTCGCTACCGGTGTAATGAAGGCTACAAAATGGAAGGATCTGATCGCATGATCTGTAAAGAAGATGGGTGGGATCCACCTCCTCCTCAGTGCACGAGTACTAATAATGAATATTTCTGAATAATATACATTGTTAGTTTGAAATAGCAAAAAGGACACGCATTTTTAAAAATATTATTGCAAATATATAATTTTCACTCTTTCTTCCTCAGTTGTGACCTGTTCACCACCGACTCTTATACACAATGGACAATTTAACCCTCAGAAGAAGGTATATGAGTATGGAAACAGTGTGAAATTCACGTGTAATGGAGGATTTAAACTTAAAGGCTCTGCAAATAGTTCATGTACCGAAGATGGAATATTTAAGCCTTCTCCACCTCAGTGTGAGGGTAAGTCCTCGAGAAAAATCCCAATAATCTTCAGTCGTGATTCTATTAATGTTTAATACAAGGATTTTTATATTGTTTCTTTTCTTTTTTTCTTCTTCTTCTTCTCTGTTTTTACTGATTTTTTTTTTTTTTCTTCAGTCTATTTGAGGCTATTTGGCTTTGCAGTATTGTTGATGACTTGCATTTTGAGACATGTTGAAATCCAACTGAAAAATATTTTACTTTCTTTTAGTGGTTCCAGGGTAAAAGATGTTGTTTTATGGTTTAAAGAGTTTTTTTATCCTGTGGTGAGGAAGAGGTTCTCAGTAGTGGAAAGAATACAAAACCTTAATTTCAGCAACAGTACTGTAACTGTAGTAGAGATTCTAAAAGCTCTTGTCGATGAAGAACGGAAGTTTGTGAACGTTACCATGTGTTTGATGAGACTTTGTCCTTATATGCACATTAGTTCAAAGTTTTGATATGTTTAAGCCATTTTGTTACATTATTGGAGCTGTGCTTAGGATCAGTGTCTTCATAGATGTTCCAGTTGAGAGCAAGTTTTAATGTTGTGGCTGATGTCAGAATTGAGGTGTTGCTTCAATATTTCTGTGCTCTTCTTTCATGCAGAGATCTTCTGTGATCCACAAACCATCCAAAATGCAGTTATTGTTGGAAATTCCTCATTGTACAGATACAATGACTCTGTCCAAATCAGGTGTAATGAAGGCTACAAAACAGTGGGGTCTGATCGCCTGACCTGTGGGGTGAATGGATGGAGTCCAGGTTTCTCACCATGTACTGGTAAAAATGACCAGTGGTTTTTGAACATTAAAGAATGTTTTATGTTTTAAAGATAGGGTTCATTGGCTGAGGCAGGTTTCCAACTTCCATTAACATTTTTATTTTTCAGTTAATAATGCAGAAATATGAATATACAATGATTTAATCTGATTTGTGTCATACTATCATTTTTTTATTAATTTTGTTTTATTTTTAACATTCTTCAGAGAATTGTTAATTATACTGTGGTGAGGAAGTAGTTCACAGTAGTGGAAAGAATACAAAACATTAATTTCATTAATTTCAATATTTCTGTGCTCTTCTTTCATGCAGAGATCATCTTTCATATATTTTTTTTTATTAATTTTGTTTTACTTTTAACATTCTTCAGAGACCTATCTCAGGGAAGAAGGAATAAAAGATTCTCTCATTGTCTTTGTCATTGTTTTTATACAGTTGTGACCTGTGAGAGACCCGAAATCCTAAACATAGTTAGAATCGAAGGAAAATCGGCACCTTATGAATACAGAGACGTTGTTCGTTACCGGTGTAATGAAGGCTACAAAATGGAAGGATCTGATCGCATGATCTGTAAAGAAGATGGGTGGGATCCACCTCCTCCTCAGTGCACAAGTACTAATAATGAATATTTCTGAATAATATACATTGTTAGTTTGAAATAGCAAAAAGGACACGCATTTTTAAAAATATTATTGCAAATATATAATTTTCACTCTTTCTTCCTCAGTTGTGACCTGTTCACCACCGACTCTTATACACAATGGACAATTTAACCCTCAGGAGGAGTTATATGAGTATGGAAACAGTGTGAAATTCACGTGTAATAAAGGATTTAAACTTAAAGGCCCTGCAAATAGTTCATGTACCGAAGATGGAATATTTAAGCCTTCTCCACCTCAGTGTGAGGGTAAGTCCTCGAGAAAAATCCCAATAATCTTCAGTCGTGATTCTATTAATGTTTAATACAAGGATTTTTAATATTGTTTCTTTTCTTTTTTCTTCTTCTTCTCCTTCTCTGTTTTTACTGATTTTTGTTTTTCTTCAGTCAGTTTGAGGCTATTTGGCTTTGCAGTATTGTTGATGACTTGCATTTTGAGCCATGTTGAAATCCAACTGAAAAATATTTTACTTCCTTTTAGTGGTTCCAGGGTAAAAGATGTTGTTTTATGGTTTAAAGAGTTTTTTTATCCTGTGGTGAGGAAGAGGTTCTCAGTAGTGGAAAGAATACAAAACCTTAATTTCAGCAACAGTACTGTAACTGTAGTAGAGATTCTAAAAGCTCTTGTCGATGAAGAACGGAAGTTTGTGCACGTTACCATGTGTTTGATGAGACTTTGTCCTTATATGCACATTAGTTCTAAGTTTTGATATGTTTAAGCCATTTTGTTACATTATTGGAGCTGTGATTAGGATCACTGTCTTGATAGATGTTCCAGCTGAGAGCAAGTTTTAATGTTGTGGCTGATGTCAGAATTGAGGTGTTGCTTCATATTTCTGTGCTCTTCTTTCATGCAGAGATCTTCTGTGATCCACAAACCATCCAAAATGCAGTTATTGTTGGAATTTCCTCATTGTACAGATACAATGACTCGTTCCAAATCAGGTGTAATGAAGGCTACAAAACAGTGGGGTCTGATCGCCTGACCTGTGGGGTGAATGGATGGATTCCAGGTTTCTCACCATGTACTGGTAAAAATAACCAGTGGTTTTTGAACATTAAATAATGTTTTATGTTTTAAAGATAGGGTTCATTGGCTGAGGCAGGTTTCCAATTTCCATTAACATTTTTATCTTTATATGTAATCCGCAGACGAGCCGGGAAGAAAAGACCATAACGAACCCCTTCCAGGCCACGCAGTTGCCTCCTGACCTCATTAAATGCGGCTCGATCCCTGGCCACCTTGGCCGTGTGTTCGAGGAAAACGGACATCTTTATTTCTCCCACAACATCCTGTCGACTCTCTCTGGCACGCTGTAGAACATTCTCACAGTCGCTATAATAGTGAAACCTGGCAATAACAGTGCGCGCTCGCTCACCGTGTTTGGGCTTCGGCTGAGAGGTTCTATGTGCTCGGTCTAACAGCGTTGTTTCTTCCAGTCTAAACGCTTCCTTAAGCATTGTAGAAACAACCGTAGTGTTAATGACGGTATCCTCAGGAATCCCGACAATCCTAATATTATTCCGTCGCGACCGAGATTCGAGGTCCTCACACTTATTTTGCAGCGAAACAAACTCTGCGGTTAAATGTGCGAGTTTGTTTTTAATCTCAGCTACATCGTCAGTACAGACGGAGAGAGAATCCCCCATTTCTCCCACTGTACCTCTGAGTGCGGCCAACTCTGCGTCTGAAGCGGCCTTATCGTTCGCCAGTTGTGTTTTTACTGACTGTAGGTCAGCTCTAATTGTGGACAAATCATCACCCAGTGCCGCTCGAAGTTCGGTTTTAAAAATCTCAGCAATGTCTTGCTTTAACAAGATTAGCAGTTCGTGCTTCAGGGACTCCGCATCAATTACCTGGGCGACTTCCCTGGGAGAGGTGGAGCTGCGGGGTGAAGACGGAGCCCAGGGTCTGGGGTCGCTACCTGTGTAGCAGGCCTCAGTTGTTGGTCCATGGTGGCACGGGTTTTAGATGATTTTCTAGCCATAATAATACATCCAAGTGTTGAAAAAGACTTTAACAAAGTATCCTAGGGGTAAATATATCAAAAAGGCAATCTAAATTGCGATATAAAATAATTACCATTAACTCTGCAGGAGTCTCAAATCGCACGTCTTACTCCATTGACTGCTCAACAGCGCCCCCAGGATCACTGTCTTCATAGATGTTCCAGTTGAGAGCAAGTTTTAATGTTGTGGCTGATGTCAGAATTGAGATGTTGATTTAATATTTCTGTGCTCTTTTTTCATGCAGAGATCTGTGATCCACAAACCATCCAAAATGCAGTTATTGTTGGAATTTCCTCATTGTACAGATACAATGACTCGGTCCAAATCAGGTGTAATGAAGGCTACAAAACAGTGGGGTCTGATCGCCTGACCTGTGGGGTGAATGGATGGAGTCCAGGTTTCTCACCATGTACTGGTAAAAATAACCAGTGGTTTTTGAACATTAAAGAATGTTTTATGTTTTAATGATAGGGTTCATTGGCTGAGGCAGGTTTCCAATTTCCATTAACATTTTTATTTTTCATTTAATAATGCAGAAATATGAATGGACAATGATTTAAACTGATTTGTTTCATACTATAATTTTTATATTAATTTTGTTATATTTTTAACATTCTTCAGAGAACTGTCTCAGGGAATAGAGTGTGTTTTTCCTAGTAGGAAGTGCATTAGCTAGCTGTATTACTTATTTTGGCCTGAGGGTTTTATTTAATTCCTGAAAGCAACTAGTAAGCTGCAGTAGAGAGATAGATAACTCCCACAGAGACTTAATACTGAACAGTAGGCAATTATATTAATGTAAACCCCATTATAAAACAGGAAGAAAACACTACCCAATGTTCATCGTTTTTATATACTTCTTGGCCTCTTCTGCAGAGACAAAGTCTTTTTCCACACCTTTATATGTAATCCGCAGACAAGCCGGGAAGAAAAGACCATAATGAACCCCTTCCAGGCCGCGCAGTTGCCTCCTGACCTCATTAAATGCGGCTCGATCCCTGGCCACCTTGGCCGTGTGTTCGAGGAAAACGGACATCTTTATTTCTCCCACAACATCCTGTCGACTCTCTCTGGCACGCTGTAGAACATTCTCACAGTCGCTATAATAGTGAAACCTGGCAATAACAGTGCGCGCTCGCTCACCGTATTTGGGCTTCGGCTGAGAGGTTCTATGTGCTCGGTCTAACAGCGGTGTTTCTTCCAGTCTAAAAGCTTCCTTAAGCATTGTAGAAACAACCGTAGTGTTAATGACGGTATCCTCAGGAATCCCGACAATCCTAATATTATTCCGTCGCGACCGAGATTCGAGGTCCTCACGCTTATTTTGCAGCGAAACAAACTCTGCGGTTAAATGTGCGAGTTTGTTTTTAATCTCAGCTACATCGTCAGTACAGACGGAGAGAGAATCCCCCATTTCTCCCACTGTACCTCTGAGTGCGGCCAACTCTGCGTCTGAAGCGGCCTTTTCATTCGCCAGTTGTGTTTTTACTGACTGTAGGTCAGCTCTAATTGTGGACAATTCATCACCCAGTGCCGCTCGAAGTTCGATTTTAAAAATCTCAGCAATGTCTTGCTTTAACAAGATTAGCAGTTCGCGCTTCAGGGACTCCGCATCAATTACCTGGGCGACTTCCCTGGGAGAGGTGGAGCTGCGGGGTGAAGACGGAGCCCCAGGGTCTGGGGTCGCTACCTGTGTAGCAGGCCTCAGTTGTTGGGCCATGGTGGCACGGGTTTTAGATGATTTTCTAGCCATAATAATACGTCCAAGTGTTGAAAAAGACTTTAACAAAGTATCCTAGGGGTAAATATATCAAAAAGGCGATCTAAATTGCGATATAAAATAATTACCATTAACTCTGCAGGAGTCTCAAATCACATGTCTTACTCCATTGGCTGCTCAACAGCGCCCCCAGGATCAGTGTCTTCATAGATGTTCCAGTTGAGAGCAAGTTTTAATGTTGTGGCTGATGTCAGAATTGAGGTGTTGCTTCAATATTTCTGTGCTCTTCTTTCATGCAGAGATCTGTGATCCACAAACCATCCAAAATGCAGTTATTGTTGGAATTTCCTCATTGTACAGATACAATGACTCTGTCCAAATCAGGTGTAATGAAGGCTACAAAACAGTGGGGTCTGATCGCCTGACCTGTGGGGAGAATGGATGGAGTCCAGGTTTCTCACCATGTACTGGTAAAAATAACCAGTGGTTTTTGAACATTAAAGAATGTTTTATGTTTTAAAGATAGGGTTCATTGGCTGAGGCAGGTTTCCAATTTCCATTAACATTTTTATTTTTCATTTAATAATGCAGAAATATGAATAGACAATGATTTAAACTGATTTGTTTCATACTATATATTTTTAGATTAATTTTGTTTTATTTTTAACATTCTTCAGAGAACTGTCTCAGGGAATAGGGTGTGTTTTTTCCTAGTAGAAAGTGCATTAGCTAGCTGTATTACTTATTTTGGCCTGAGGGTTTTATTTAATTCCTGAAAGCAACTCAATCTTTTTCCACTACTCAGTTCACTGTTCCAAAAAAAAAAAAAGAAATCCTGCTTTTCACATTTAAATTCTTGATTGTTTTGATTGTTTTAGTTCTAGCTTTTTTATAGCACAAACAGGTACAAGGAATTAAAGATTCTCTCATTGTCTTTGTCGTTGTTTTTATACAGTTGTGACCTGTGAGAGACCCGAAATCCTAAATGTAGTTAGAATCGAAGGAAAATCACCACCTTATAAATACAGAGACTTTGTTCGCTACCGGTGTAATAAAGGCTACAAAATGGAAGGATCTGATCGCATGATCTGTAAAGAAGATGGGTGGGATCCACCTCCTCCTCAGTGCACAAGTACTAATAATGAATATTTCTGAATAATATACATTGTTTTGTTAGTTTGAGATAGCAAAAATGACACGTGGTTTTAAAAATATTACTGCAAATATATAATTTTCATTCTTTCTTCCTCAGTTGTGACCTGTTTACCACCAACTCTTATACACAATGGACAATTTATCTTTCAGGAGGAATTATATGAGTATGGAAACAGTGTGAAATTCACGTGTAATAAAGGATTTAAACTTAAAGGCTCTGCAAATAGTTCATGTACCGAATATGGAATATTTAAGCCTTCTGCACCTCAGTGTGAGGGTAAGTCCTCGAGAAAAATCCCAATAATGTTCATTCATGATTCTATTAATGATTAATACATGGAGTTTTATATTGTTTCTTTTCTTTTGTTTGTTTTTCTTGTCTGTTTCTATTGATTTTTGTTGCATTAGCTAGCTGTATTACTTATTTTGGCCTGAGGGTTTTATTTAATTCCTGAAAGCAACTCAATCTTTTTCCACTACTCAGTTCACTGTTCCCAAAAAAATTCAAAAAAAATAAATAAATAAATCCTGCTTTTCACATTTACATTCTTGATTGTTGTTTTGATTGTTTTAGTTCTAGCTTTTTTATAGCATTAACAGGTACAAGGAATAAAAGATTCTCTCATTGTCTTTGTCATTGTTTTTATACAGTTGTGACCTGTGAGAGACCCGAAATCCTAAATGCAGTTAGAATCGGAGGAAAATGGCCACCTTATAAATACAGAGACTTTGTTCGCTACCGGTGTAATGAAGGCTACAAAATGGAAGGATCTGATCGCATGATCTGTAAAGAAGATGGGTGGGATCCACCTCCTCCTCAGTGCACGAGTACTAATAATGAATATTTCTGAATAATATACATTGTTAGTTTGAAATAGCAAAAAGGACACGCATTTTTAAAAATATTATTGCAAATATATAATTTTCACTCTTTCTTCCTCAGTTGTGACCTGTTTACCACCGACTCTTATACACAATGGACAATTTAACCCTCAGAAGAAGGTATATGAGTATGGAAACAGTGTGAAATTCACGTGTAATGGAGGATTTAAACTTAAAGGCTCTGCAAATAGTTTATGTACCGAAGATGGAATATTTAAGCCTTCTCCACCTCAGTGTGAGGGTAAGTCCTCGAGAAAAATCCCAATAATCTTCAGTCGTGATTCTATTAATGTTTAATACAAGGATTTTTATATTGTTTCTTTTCTTTTTTTCTTCTTCTTCTCTGTTTTTACTGATTTTTTTTTTTTTTCTTCAGTCAATTTGAGGCTATTTGGCTTTGCAGTATTGTTGATGACTTGCATTTTGAGACATGTTGAAATCCAACTGAAAAATATTTTACTTTCTTTTAGTGGTTCCAGGGTAAAAGATGTTGTTTTATGGTTTAAAGAGTTTTTTTATCCTGTGGTGAGGAAGAGGTTCTCAGTAGTGGAAAGAATACAAAACCTTAATTTCAGCAACAGTACTGTAACTGTAGTAGAGATTCTAAAAGCTCTTGTCGATGAAGAACGGAAGTTTGTGAACGTTACCATGTGTTTGATGAGACTTTGTCCTTATATGCACATTAGTTCTAAGTTTTGAAATGTTTAAGCCATTTGGTTGAGGCAGGTTTCCAATTTCCATTAACATTTTTATTTTTCATTTATTAATGCAGAAACATGAATAAAAAATCTATTGTTTTAGTTCTAGCTTTTTTTATAGCACAAACAGGTACAAGGAATAAAAGATTCTCTCATTGTCTTTGTCATTGTTTTTATACAGTTGTGACCTGTGAGAGACCCAAAATCCTAAATGCAGTTAGAATCGAAGGAAAATGGCCACCTTATAAATACAGTGACTTTGTTAGCTACCGGTGTAATAAAGGCTACAAAATGGAAGGATCTGATCGCATAATCTGTAAAGAAGATGGGTGGGATCCACCTCCTCCTCAGTGCACAAGTACTAATAATGAATATTTCTGTATAATATAGTGTTATATATAGTTATATGTTAACTTCTTTCATGCAATCTAAAGTACAGTTTTTCAAAACATTATATCAAATGTATCATTTTCAGTCTTTCTTCCTCAGTTGTGACCTGTTCACCACCGCCTCTTATACACAATGGACAATTTAACCCTCAGAAGGAGTTATATAAGTATGGAAACAGAGTCACATTCACATGTAATGAAGGATTTAAACTTAAAGGCCCTGCAAGTAGTTTATGTACTATAGATGGAATATTTCAGCCTTCTCCTCAGTGTCAGGGTAAGTCCTTGAGAAAAATCCCAATAATCTTTACAGTTATAATTCTATTAATGATTAATACAAGGATCTTTATAATGTGTCTTTATTCTTGTTAATCAGTGGTTTTGAAATAGTAAAAATAAATAGTTTTGAATATTGTAGAATGTGAATAAAGAAAAACCATGGGAGCTCATTACAAAAAAAAAATCATTAAATGGACTGTGAATTGGGTTTAAGGAGTTAAAATAAACAACAGTGTATTGTACGTGACTGATTTCAACTGATTAACCTTTTAAATCTATGATGATAATGCAGTTTCTGGAATAAACACTTCATTTTGATGGCTTTACAAAAGAGAACATGATTTAATATATTTTTTTAGTAGTTTTACGATTGCTAAATAAACTCGTACACCATTGCAATATGGAGTTACTGATGTATGCATATTAAAACTGATTTGTTTCAACTCTAATAATATTGTACTAATATTACATTTATTTATCTCTTATGTTCTCAGCACAATGTGTCAGACCCAATATTGAGGAAAATAGGATTCTCGCTGAAACTTCAAGGCAAGACAATTTCCCTGATGGATCGACACTAACATATAAATGTTCCACTGGTTATGTACCGAAGCAACCTGGAAGTTCCAATTCAATCACCTGCAAAGGAAACCAGTGGACTGAACTACAACTTCAGTGCAAATGTGATTTTCCTCATAGACATTTTCTCATTCTAGCTTTTTCCCCTAATGTGTTTGTTGTGATGGTGGGGCTTTAATTGTTTATTTTTGTACTGTTCATGGTGCGAAGCATGAATGTCAAGACATTTTATATACATTTTTAGTAAAGTCCTGTGGAAGTCCGGGTGAAATTCCCCATGGAAAATATTTAACTCCAGATGGAATTCTGTTTGGTGCAACAGCCACTGCACAGTGTGACGAAGGGTTAGTAAAGCTGTGCTCTTATTTTTTTTGGTTGTTTATATACACACACAAATACACATAACATGGTTGTGTACATAAGATTTAACATACAATCGCTGTAGGTATATGCTTGTTGGAGAGAGAACTAGGAATTGTCAAGATAACGGTTGGGATGGGAGAGACCCTGTGTGTGAAGGTAATGAATTTTATGATAACTATGATAGCTAGTTGTATTACATATTTTGGATTTAGGGTTTTATTTAATTCCAGAGAGCAACTCAATCTTGTTCCACCACTCAATTCACTATTTAAATATATTGAATATTTTTATTTATATATATATTTTTATATAGTGAATATTGTAGAATGTCGTGGGGTTTTTTTATGTTTTGTAAATATGGTTTATTAGATGAGGTAGGTTCCCAATTTCAATCAAAGTTCTTTTTGGTAGTTTCAAGTCAATCACCTGCAAATGAAAACAGTGGACTGAACTACAGCTTCAGTGCAAATGTAATTCTCCTTAAAGACATTTTTTCAACCCACTCAGGTGTTTGTAGTGTTGGTGGAGGATTCATTGTTAATTTTTTGTAAAGCCTGAAAAATCAAGACATTTTATATATATTTTTAGTAAAGTCCTGTGGAAATCCGGGTGATATTTCCCATGGAAAATATTTAACTACAGAGGGAATTCTGTTTGGTGCAACAATCACTGCACAGTGTGACGAAGGGTTAGTAAAGCTGTGCCCTTATGTTTTTTTGGCTAAATACCTGTACATATAAACACAATTACACATAACATGGTTGTGTACATAAGATTTAACATACAATCACTGTTTGTAGGTATACGCTTGTTGGAGAGAGAACTAGAAATTGTCGAGATGATGGTTGGGATGGGAGAGATCCTGTGTGTGAAGGTAATGAATTTTATGATAATCTTATCAGTTGTAGTAAACAATTTGTTGTTTGGAACAACTTAACATGTTCTTTTCTTCTCAGAGGTGAAATGTAAACCACCTCCCAGTATACAGAATGGAAGTTTTGAGCCCATGGATGAGGTTTATTATTATTATAATCAGTCAGTCACATACTCTTGTAATAAAAATTACACTCTTATTGGAGCATCAGTGGTATCCTGTTCTGACAACGGAACCTTTCCTCCTCCTCCTCTGTGTTCAAGTAAGTTATGCAGAATTACATGTAAATACAAAAATTAAGCTCCAAATGATATTTAGGTTATAATTTGGATGTTGGAAGTAATGCTTAAACAGTACTGATATCATAACTGATGCTGTGTTTTCGACCCAGTGTTATTTCATTTGATACAGTAATACAGGTTAACTTTATCTAAACTTCTAATCTTTTAACAAACGTTTTGCCATTTAAATGTTTTGACATTTTTCAGTTGTTTTTCTGTTGTTGAGTTCTACAGTTAACATTGGGGCACAAATCAGCCTTTTTGTCATTTATATTTCTTTTAGATTAATCATTTGTGATGCACCTATAATTGAAAATGAAGTTAGAGTTCAGGGCAAAGCACCACCCTACAAATATGCTGTTTGTTCAGTACGATTGTATTAATGGTTATACAATTGAAGATTCTGATGGATAAAATCCACCTTGTGCATGGGTATTGAACCATGCTTTTAATTCTTGACATCACTTGGCAGCACCCAAATCAGAATTACAGTTCTCTGTAACAAGTCTATTAATACAAGTGTAATGAAGGATTTAAACAGTCCACTTGTTTAGTAACAAGTCCATTTATTAATAGGTCATAAACATGGACCCAACAGTTTGCACAACTGTCTAAACACAAACATTTATCCCATGTTCCAAAAAAAATAACCATGAGGGGAAAAAGAAATATACCGTGTGTCTAAATGAGTTTTCTTTTAATTTTTGCTTTTCAGTTCCAGATACAAAGCTTATTCCAGTCCTGGTCAATGTGTCCTCCAGTGTGCCTCCAACAGAGCAAACTACACCTAAAACCATGGACTGATACAAATCCCAGGGTGTCTCCAGCTAACGTGCTTTTCAAACAATTCTGCTCTATTCTCAGTTTTTACAAACTACATAATTGTTCATTAAACTGGCACAACAATAACCTTTCCAAGTATATGCCTTATGTGTTTATAGTCGCATTAAAATTGTACCGAATGTTTAATCAAGTTTTTGTAGCTTTGAGTCAATTCATAGAGCTGTAAATGAAAAATATCAAATGTTAGCATTTTCATTGCATTACAAAAAGAAAAAAATACATTTTGTTACTATCGTGCATTAAAAAAACATTATTTCAGTGTGGTGTGATTCTTAAAATTCATGTATCATTTTAACCACAGTGATTTCTGCATTTTAATTTTTTTGCCGTGATTCATCTCAGTCAGTCGGAGAAACTCATCTGAAGGGCTGATGAGCACTGTTTCTGTTGTTACACTAGGGGTGAAATTGTCCTTTTTAGATTTGATTCTCCCTATACAACTGCTGCATTAAAAAACAACAATGGGTGAATGATTTATAACCTGCCTGATATTAACTTAATTTTACTTTTATACTTAATGTACTTATGCCTGAGAGATATGTTTGGCTAATGCTGAAAATGTCAATAGCCATATTCATATCTGAGTGAAATTTTGGAGATGCATTTCATTGTGTTGTAGAATACTGTATATGCAATGTTGCTGTTTCTTCAACAGATAAAATTTGGCAATCCAAATAGCTTTTCAGATGTTTACCAGAATTTAAATCTGATGTCTATTGGACAAATTTTTACATAACAATATAAATACAGTAAGGTTGATCGCTCAACATTTTCTCGATTTCTCAAAAAAAGTTTCATAATTTTATAATTTATTCAAAAAGTAAAATAGTGGGAATAAGCCTTGTCCTTGTTGACCTGATTTGAAGAAAGCAGTGTATGACACTTAGCAATGAAAATATTCTGTGTGACATTTACAAAAGTTAATGCAAACTTTTACTTTGCAAATGTAGTGTCATGTCATCCATTCTATAATTAAGATATTTCAAGTCAAAACTTTGGTTAAAAATGGAGAAATGGGAATGAATAATATTCCCAAGTAATAAAACTGTGCTCTCTCTCTCTCATTATATATATATATATATATATATATATATATATATATATATATATATATATATATATATATATATATGTATAATTATTTTTTATTTATCTTTGTTTCTGACTATTTTAAAACTTCCAAAATGTAGCATGTTGTTACGACCATCTAGGGGTCAAATGAAAGTCTTCATTCAGAGATATTACAATTCACAAACTTTTATTCACTAGTTGACAAGGGTTTTAGGCTTCAGGGGGGATGAAGGCCAAAATAATAAACAGAACAATCTTCCTCAAAATACCTCTCTTACTAAACCAAAATGAAAGAAAATAAAAAACAATTTTGCTTACCTAACTCCCTCTCAAAACAACAATATAATAAAGGTATTCAATATAACTGCCGTCAATCCCCCTATATACCTTGTCACCAGAGCTGATCCTGACCTCCCTGGGGCCCTAAGCAAAATTCTGCTAAGGGGCCCTCCTACCTGACCCGTGAGCCATGTAAACCATTTGCCACACATTCACACTTGACACCACACTGCTCCCACTACAAACCTTCCTCCTTTTAAAAAAGTTTTCTCCATCTCTCGGTCAAAGAGTAAAACAATACAGAATTGAATGTGGTATAAACAAATCTTTATTGAATGGAATATTTTAAATAGAATTTTGAGTTGAATATTAGCAATTGAATTTAACTTTGGTTCCCTCTACAGTCTGGGCATTTTCAGCATTGTTGATACCAGACTATTTGGACTGTGGAAGAAACTGAAACTTGAATGAGAGACTATAAACATTGTCATTTAGGAGTGCTATCACGCTACTTTTTGTACTGGTCCCTACACAGCTGCTGGAAAGCGCGCGTGTCATTTCGTGCCATGGTGCGGTTATCGAGCTGCCGTTTATGAACACCGTTGCCCTTGGGCTTTTATTCACGCGAATGGTCACGCAGTAAATTGTTGTGTGACAGACAGGCCAAGAGATGCACAGGCAGCACTGCACAGCTAATTTAGCTAGTCAGATAGAAACTAGAGACAGAATCACATCAACTTTACTTTACTGTTATTTGCTCTTGCTGACATCAAACTTGAAGAGAACACAAGTTTATCTGATTGCTGTTCTCGCATTTCACTCTCATTTTGTTTCTTTTTTCTCTTTTCATGGCCAGATAGATAGCTCCGCTTCATATTGTCATCCACACAGTAAAATTAACACGCGCTGTAAAATGACGCAGGGGGAGGCGGGGCCTTGCGTAATTTGCGGGCCCTACGCAACTTGCGTAGTGAGCGTATAGGGCCGATCGGCTCTGCTTGTCACAATAGGTTGGTACGTTTTGAATAAAAGTGTATTATGAAATTGTCTAGCTAACAAGTCAAAAACACATAAATGTATATCGTAATCGTAGTCAATATCAGGCATGGGTCAAGCACAAACAAATGTATCATTTGAAAGAATAAACAGAACAAAACAAAACTTACAGGCTCAACACACTCTGAACACAAACTTACAATCTTTATCTCTCTGATGTGACAATCAACAATAAATGAAGTGGGTTAACATTTAGAGGATATAGCATACAAATGTGCAATGTTAAAGCACAACGCAAACAAAGCAATGACGATGGCACGAAAAGGCCCTCTATCAGTGATCCAGGCAGTCCTTTTATCTGGGACAGGTGGAGATAATAACAAATCGGAGCGTTCGTCATATTAACTCGCCTTCCTGAAAACAAATCAAGTACAAGAGAGGACACCAGAGGGCAGCACAGAAATAAAACAACTGATTAAAGGTCATAACACCCCCACACTTCAAATAAAACATCCTTGTTTTACTGATGAATGCTTGATGGGGTGTCAGCAATTACATTGTCAATACCTTTCTTATGACAGATCACTAGATTGTAACTCTGACAGATTAGAGACCAAAACATAAGGCGATGATTTGCATTTGACATCCGCTGCAAAAACACAGGAGGATTTTGGTCGGTATATACTGTAACAGATTGTGCGCTGGAACCGACATATACCTCAAAATGTTGTAACGCAAGAATTAAAGCAAGAACTTCTTTCTCTATTATACTGTAGTTAACTTGGTGTTTGTGAAATTTCTATATAATTTCTATATATTCAATATATACTGATATATTGTTATTTCAACAAGCACGCCTTTTTAACCAATTTATGTTTTAACTTAACAAGACAAGTATTAATAAAAACAATATATATATATTTTAATGCAAATATTATTAATATTTAATTTAATCACAATTATTATATTATACATACAATAATTATTATATAAATACTATCACTATAGAGCTTTTCACTTATTACAAAGGTTACAACATAAAAAATGTTAGAATAAATTGCTAGAAAAAATAAAAAGTGTTTGAAGTTAAATAAATGTTCTTTGATTGAATTACAAAGAGTCTTTCCACTGTTCAATGGCCTTCCCAGATGCTGGACAGTACCATTTACCTTTAATTTGAGTATGGCCAGTAAGTTTGTTCTTCGACTGACCACATAATTTACACTGGAAGTGGTAGCCTTCTTTTGACAGACGCTTTTTTGGTGGCTCCCCTCTTGCCACAAGCTCTGCCTTTCGTAGTCTCCATGCGCGTTGTCGGTTCTGGGACTGTTGGACTGGCTGTTGGTTGGTCACCAGGCAAAATGATAAAGAACCCTGAGCCAAGACCCACTGATGGGTGATGACCTGGCAGAAAGGATGTACTGTATAACCCATAGATATACATCTCTGGCGCTAATGGGTGACGACCCTGCCGATTTGGAAATCCAGGCCAGTTAAACCACACAGGATCATGCTTGACACTAGGCCAGAAAGAAGATTCACATGCCACATGAGTCAGGCTGGTGCCAGGTGCAGCTACATCTGTATGTGATGCCACAGTCTCAGTTCTAGCATGTTTGCGGTGGCGAATTACTGCTCACTCGTAAAGATTTCAGTTTTTTGCTCTTTGTTGGAAGCCATGTTTCAGCCAATGACTGTTTTGCCCCGTTCGAAATTGTTCGGACTTGCCGTTAGGAACTGTTAGGACCTATTTTAGGGATCGTTTGACGAGTGTTAGGACCTGTTAGGAACTGATTTATTGGCTCAAAGGCCTTAGTGAGGTCAAGGGTGAAGAATGAAACAAGAAAGATTTTACATGGATTTTACATCTTAATTGCATTAAAAGTCTTAAGAAATGAAGTAAAAATAATGCTCATCAGGTGGGTTTGAGTTTATGATCAAGTTATCAAACCATTCTCTCATGTAGATGTTTTTTTTTGTTTACAGAGCAGCCAGTCGTGGTTAAACATTTATATTTCGTGGCTGGTTTTCAAGCCAAAAAAAAAAAAAAAAAAGAGTAGAAATGTTTTCTCTAATTCTAAGCCTAGGATGTGGACCTTGCATTTGGACACAAACAACTCCCGCGAGGTTGTAGGGGTGGGCGGGGTTTATGTATCCTGAGGGGCGGAGCCAAGCATCCATTTGAGACGGACAAACTGAAGCAGTGTAATTAACGGAGGAAGCAGCGGATAACGGTGAAGTATTTCAGCTTAAGTATTTCAACTTCAAATTACTGCTAAAATGACTAATAAGACTGAGTTTATAGTTTTGACGTCTTTAACGTGTACTAAAGAATAACCCTAGCGTGTTTTTTCGGTGTAGTTTGATTATTATTAAACCCAGTCAAACAATTTACTATAATAATCAACTCTGTTTTAGTGAAACTGTCATTGTTTATTATCGATATACTTAATGAAAAATAGATCACCTTTAAAAAGTGATTTTAGAAAACTGAGTTTGTTTGTTTTTTCTCTATGGTTTTATCCGCAAATTTATTTCTGAAGTGGTGAAAACAAACAATTTAAGAAGATTACAGGGAATTAATGGGCTTGTGAACGCTGCATCAGCATAATAATAAGTACAAACTGTTTCTGCTTGTTTTGCTTTAAAGCAGAGGTATTCAACTAAAATTTAAAGAGGTCCAGTAAGACAAAATTTCTGGAAGCGAAGGTCCGGAAGATCATAATGTCTAACTAGTTAGTGTGATATATATTTATGTAGCCTAGTAGTTGTATGAACATCTGCAAGCAATCAACACCTGACTGTCAAATCAAATAAATTCAGTACAAGTCAAAAACTAAATATTTATTGTCATGTAACACAGAACTGAACATATGTATGATTGTAGATATGTATAACGTTCTCTCATTAAATAAATAAAAGTAGGGCTACATTTCAAAATAATAGAAAATAAATAAAATGTGAAAATTGTGTATGTTTAAATAAAGTGCTTAACTTTATCCCTTTTATATCTCAGTGAGAGAACTGAGCTCTAGCTTGGCAGGATGTTAAACCTGGGCTTGAATGGAGTCAGGGCCGCTCTCATACACATGTGGAGCTGCTCATTAGTGAGCCTGCAACCATATTTAGTTTGGATTATGTTCATTGTAGAGAAAGCTGCCTCGCAGTTGTATGTAGAGCCAAACATGGTCAGGATGTATAGGGCTACTTCCCTCAGACCTGGGAAAGCTGTCTCAGGGACGTTGTCTTCAGATTAGAGTGGATGTGTTTGTTCAAAACCTTTATGCTTTGTCTCATAATGGCGTTTCACATTGTCACTTTTAATAATTGCCACAGTTTCTGTACATGACACAAATTTTAGTGGGAAGTATGAACAGAACTGAGTCTGTCCATTCTGGATTAAATGCTCTATTTTCGCGGTCCACTTTTCTTTTTTTGGAGAGCGCCATTTGTTCTTTATTCTAGCTTTCTCCGTCTCACTCGTCTGTTTCTCTCCCTTTCTCCGTCTCACTCGTCTGTTTCTCTCCCTTTCTCCGTCTCACTCGTCTGTTTCTCTCCCTTTCTCCGTCTCACTCGTCTGTTTCTCTCCCTTTCTCCGTCTCACTCGTCTGTTTCTCTCCCTTTCTCCGTCTCACTCGTCTGTTTCTCTCCCTTTCTCCGTCTCACTCGTCTGTTTCTCTCCCTTTCTCCGTCTCACTCGTCTGTTTCTCTCCCTTTCTCCGTCTCACTCGTCTGTTTCTCTCCCTTTCTCCGTCTCACTCGTCTGTTTCTCTCCCTTTCTCCGTCTCACTCGTCTGTTTCTCTCCCTTTGTTTTCTACATGTATCGCTATCTTTCTCTCACGTGTAACTTTACTCTAATTCTCTCTCATGTCTTGCACTGTTGAGTCGCAGTGTTTACTTCAGTAATGCACAGACTTGATTGGCTGAGTGGTATCACGTGGGATGACTTAACTCGCATGCAATTGGTCTGTGCGTTTCCACTACCAATACCGTAAATATTGCAAAAGCTGCACCGGAAAAATGGAAGCGCCGCGTTAAGTTTTAAATCATATCCTTTTGTTTTAGCCGTAGGTCCGGGTCCGTATTGGGCAGCTTCTGGGTCCGGACCCGGGCCGCGGTCCGCCTGTTAGTGACCCATGCTTTAAAGGATACTCTGCAAAACATCCCCCCCACACACACACATACATAGACACATACAAACACACATACGCACATGCACACACACATACAAACACACATACGCACATGCACACACGCATGCACACACACACATTCATACGCACATGCACACACACACATATATACACATGCACACACACACATACACACACACACACACAGACCACCAAAAGCCTTTATACAGTCATTCCTAATGGGGATGGATTACAAACCCAAAAACATTTCTAGATGTGCATTTGGAATAAAAATAAAAAAACATCCACCCAAAATTTGAATTTTTTAAACAATTTACCAGACATGTACAAAACTGCACAGAATTCCACCTTTTAATTTCCTCCTCCTCCACATTTCAGCCATAGTATTTGTGTCTTCTGTAATAGACATCTTGTATCTTTTGTTTGTACTTATTTGAGTTTCTCAGTTTTTCTGCTGTGTTGTCAGGTTGACAGGACTGTGTTGTTAGGTTGTTGTCAGCTACGGACACAAGTGTAGGTATAAAAGATTTGATTAAACTTGCCGTTCTATACAGTTAACTTTCTGGGACAGTCATGAACTAGGACTGAGTAACTCCTAGATCCTTGCTGGAGTCTCAGAGTTACAGTTGAAGATGCTGCGCTACGTGATCATCTCTGCACATCTTATGATGGCTCTAAAGGTTCAAGGTGAGCTGTCGGAGAGAACACCGCCACCAATTTTAGGATGCATTTATTGTACTGGATGAGGGTTCAGATCAGGGTTAATAACATTAATCACTGAAATGTCTGATTTGTTTTCTCTCAGCCCAGTGTGAGAGTCCTGCTGTTGGAGAAAACCGGATTATGACTGAAATATCAGACCAACAGACTTTTCCTAAAGGCTACACTGTAAAGTTCAAATGTTCCACCGGTTATATTCCAGAGCGAACATCAGCTTCCAGGTCAATCACCTGCATTGGAAACCAGTGGAGCAAACTCCAACTTCAGTGTAAAAGTAATTAGTCTCTAAACATCTTTTTAGGTTAAACTTTAATTTCTCATGTTCATATTTCATACTTTGGATTACCGGTGGTCAACATGACAAAAAAATCATGTCACAATTCTCATAAACTATTTTTAATGCTGTTTCTCTTTGTTCTGTTCAAGTCAAAAGGAGAAGAAAATGTCTGTGTTTACTGCATGTGTATTTTTATACAGAAAAATCCTGTGGAAATCCTGGTGAGATTCTCAATGGAAAGTATTTATTTCCAGAAGGCATTCAGTATGGTGCAACAATCATGGCACAGTGTAACGAAGGGTAAAATTATTTCTTTGTGCTTTTTTTTGTAAGAAACAAATTTATATATTTGTTTATGTGCACATGTATGCACTTGTATGTAACTGCATAGAGAGTCCAACAATCTAGACCAATGTTCTGACACTAGATTGTATAATTATAAATAATAATTAAAAATAATTATAAATAGTTATAAATATTGTCTTTTGAATAAAGACTTAAATGGGAAGTTAATTCTATGCACACTATTTATTTTTGTAAAGTACTTGGAATAACTTGGAAAGCATATTTTAAAACAAATCCTGTTTGCAGTTATCAGCTTATTGGAGATTCAGAGAGAAATTGCAGAGAAACAGGCTGGGATAAGAGACATCCTGTATGTGAAGGTAATATTATTTAAAAATTGTACATTTTTCATCTTTAAACATTTAAACACATTTTTCATTGTGTTAGAACATTTAACCTGGTTTTAATTTCTTGATTCTGACTTCTTTTGTGGAGGGTCATTCCTGTTATCTCCAGCCAAATGATGTTTAATACAGAGGTATTTTCCAGACAGTTGTCCAAAGGAATTCTAAATTGTATTTGCAATTATGGATAAATCGTGACGTAATTGAAGCGATAAAGCAAATCACGTTTCAACAGTGATGACCTCAGAGGCTCTACAACCTAAGATCTTTCAGTAGCATAATGAGTCTATTTATATTTTCAAGATTGTTAGAGAGATTGCATTTTTCTATATAGGTAAAGAAAATGGACTGTGATTTGGTAGTTTTTTTTGAACAAATATGAATTTAGCCAGAATTTCAAAACAGGCTAGTTGTAAATAAACCAAATCACTGATTGATCGATTCATTCCTCTTGTATGTTGTTATTGTCGCTTATAAAGATACTTTCAGAAAAGAGCTACTAGAGATAAAGTGTCTCCAGAGTCCTGTAAAATCTGCACGTTGATGTGATGTAAAAAAAAAAAAAAATGTAAAAATCTTTGTCCACCTTTAGAAAAGACGTCTAAAGCCACGAGAGAAGACCTTCGGATTTTTGTAGAATAATTTAAAAATGCTTTTTTATTTTTATTTTTTTATCAGTGGTGAAGTGTATAAATCCTCCCAGTGTACCAGATGGGGTATTTGAACCAGAGGAGGAAGTGTATAACTATGGAGATGGAGTCTATTACTCTTGTAAGAGAGGTCTTGATCTGTTTGGACCTTCACTATTAACATGCTCCAATGATGGAACCTTTCAGCCTGCTCCTCCTCGGTGTCTGTGTGAGTTCCAGTCAATTCACTGTTGCAGAAATATTTGATTAAAAATTAGAACAAAGATCCTGCTTTTCTCTATTTAAATTCTTGATCATTGTTTTTGTGTTAGTTCTAAATTTGATTTATAGCATTAACGGGTACAAGGAATAAAAGATTCTCTCATTGTCTTTGTCATTGTTTTTATACAGTTGTGACCTGTGAGAGACCCGAAATCCTAAATGCAGTTAGAATCGAAGGAAAATCGCCACCTTATAAATACAGTGACTTTGTTCGCTACCGGTGTAATGAAGGCTACAAAATGGAAGGATCTGATTTCCTGATCTGTAAAGAAGATGGGTGGGATCCACCTCCTCCTCAGTGCACGAGTACTAATAATGAATATTTCTGAATCATATACATTTTGTTAGTTTGAGATAGCAAAAAGGACACGCATTTTTAAAAATATTATTGCAAATATATAATTTTCACTCTTTCTTCCTCAGTTGTGACCTGTTTACCACCGACTCTTATACACAATGGACAATTTAACCCTCAGAAGAAGGTATATGAGTATGGAAACAGAGTCACATTCACATGTAATGGAGGATTTAAACTTAAAGGCCCTGCAAGTAGTTTATGTACCGAACATGGAATATTTGAGCCTTCTCCACCTCAGTGTGAGGGTAAGTCCTCGAGAAAAATCCCAATAATCTTCAGTCGTGATTCTATTAATGTTTAAAACAAGGAGTTTTAGTATTGTTTATTTTCTTTTGTTTGTTTTTCTTCTCTGTTTTTACTGATTTTTGTTTTTCTTCAGTCAGTTTGAGGCTATTTGGCTTTGCTGTATTGTTGATGACTTGCATTTTGAGACATGTTGAAATCCAACTGAAAAATATTTTACTTCCTTTTAGTGGTTCCAGGGTAAAAGATGTTGTTTTATGGTTTAAAGAGTTTTTTTATCCTGTGGTGAGGAAGAGGTTCTCAGTAGTGGAAAGAATACAAAACCTTAATTTCAGCAACAGTACTGTAACTGTAGTAGAGATTCTAAAAGCTCTTGTCGATGAAGAACGGAAGTTTGCGAACGTTACCATGTGTTTGATGAGACTTTGTCCTTATATGCACATTAGTTCAAAGTTTTGATATGTTTAAGCCTTTTCGTCACATTATTGGAGCTGTGCTTAGGATCACTGTCTTGATAGATGTTCCAGTTCAGAGCAAGTTTTAATGTTGTGGCTGATGTCAGAATTGAGGTGTTGCTTCATATTTCTGTGCTCTTCTTTCATGCAGAGATCTTTATGTACTGGTAAAAATAACCAGTGGTTTTTGAACATTAAAGAATGTTTTATGTTTTAAAGATAGGGTTCATTGGCTGAGGCAGGTTTCCAATTTCCATTAACATTTTTATTTTTCAGTTAATAATGCAGAAATATGAATAGACAATGATTTAATCTGATTTGTGTCATACTATCATTTTTTTATTAATTTTGTTTTACTTTTAACATTCTTCAGAGAACTGTCTCAGGGAACAAGGAATAAAAGATTCTCTCATTGTCTTTGTCATTGTTTTTATACAGTTGTGACCTGTGAGAGACCCAAAATCCTAAACGCATATAGAATCGGAGGAAAATGGCCACCTTATAAATACAGAGACTTTGTTCGTTACCGGTGTAATGAAGGCTACAAAATGGAAGGATCTGATCGCATGATCTGTAAAGAAGATGGGTGGGATCCACCTCCTCCTCAGTGCACGAGTACTAATAATGAATATTTCTGAATAATATACATTGTTTTGTTAGTTTGAAATAGCAAAAAGGACACGCGTTTTTAAAAATATTATTGCAAATATATAATTTTCACTCTTTCTTCCTCAGTTGTGACCTGTTTACCACCGACTCTTATACACAATGGACAATTTAACCCTCAGAAGAAGGTATATGAGTATGGAAACAGTGTGAAATTCACGTGTAATAAAGGATTTAAACTTAAAGGCTCTGCAAGTAGTTTATGTACCGAAGATGGAATATTTAAGCCTTCTCCACCTCAGTGTGAGGGTAAGTCCTCGAGAAAAATCCCAATAATCTTCAGTCGTGATTCTATTAATGTTTAATTCAAGGATTTTTATATTGTTTCTTTTCTTTTTTCTTCTTCTCTGTTTTACTGATTTTTTTTTCTTCAGTCAGTTTGAGGCTATTTGGCTTTGCAGTATTGTTGATGACTTGCATTTTGAGACATGTTGAAATCCAACTGAAAAATATTTTACTTCCTTTTAGTGGTTCCAGGGTAAAAGATGTTGTTTTATGGTTTAAAGAGTTTTTTATCCTGTGGTGAGGAAGAGCACTGTCTTGATAGATGTTCCAGTTGAGAGCAAGTTTTAATGTTGTGGCTGATGTCAGAATTGAGGTGTTGCTTCAATATTTCTGTGCTCTTCTTTCATGCAGAGATCTGTGATCCACAAACCATCCAAAATGCAGTTATTGTTGGAATTTCCTCATTGTACAGATACAATGACTCTGTCAAAATCAGGTGTAATGAAGGCTACAAAACAGTGGGGTCTGATCGCCTGACCTGTGGGGTGAATGGATGGAGTCCAGGTTTCTCACCATGTATTGGTAAAAATGACCAGTGGTTTTTGAACATTAAAGAATGTTTTATGTTTTAACGATAGGGTTCATTTGATTGAGGCAGGTTTCCAATTTCCATTAACATTATTTTTCATTTAATAATGCAGAAATATGAATAGACAATGATTTAAACTGATTTGTTTCATACTATAATTTTTTATTATTAATTTTGTTATATTTTTAACATTTTTCAGAGAACTGTCTCAGGGAATAGAGTGTGTTTTTTCCTAGTAGAAAGTGCATTAGCTAGCTGTATTACTTATTTTGGCCTGAGGGTTTTATTTAATTCCTGAAAGCAACTCAGTCTTTTTCCACTACTCAGTTCACTGTTTCAAAAAAAATAAAAAAAAATAAAATAAATAAATCCTGCTTTTCACATTTACATTCTTGATTGTTGTTTTGATTGTTTTAGTTCTAGCTTTTTTATAGCACAAACAGGTACAAGGAATAAAAGATTCTCTCATTGTCTTTTCCATTGTTTTTATACAGTTGTGACCTGTGAGAGACCCGAAATCCTAAATGCAGTTAGAATCGGAGGAAAATGGCCACCTTATAAATACAGAGACTTTGTTCGCTACCGGTGTAATGAAGGCTACAAAATGGAAGGATCTGATTTCCTGATCTGTAAAGAAGATGGGTGGGATCCACCTCCTCCTCAGTGCACGAGTACTAATAATGAATATTTCTGAATAATATACATTGTTTTGTTAGTTTGAGATAGCAAAAAGGACACGCATTTTTAAAAATATTATTGCAAATATATCATTTTCACTCTTTCTTCCTCAGTTGTGACCTGTTTACCACCGACTCTTATACACAATGGACAATTTAACCCTCAGAAGAAGGTATATGAGTATGGAAACAGTGTGAAATTCACGTGTAATAAAGGATTTAAACTTAAAGGCTCTGCAAGTAGTTTATGTACCGAAGATGGAATATTTAAGCCTTCTCCACCTCAGTGTGAGGGTAAGTCCTCGAGAAAAATCCCAATAATCTTCAGTCGTGATTCTATTAATGTTTAATTCAAGGATTTTTATATTGTTTCTTTTCTTTTTTCTTCTTCTCTGTTTTACTGATTTTTTTTTCTTCAGTCAGTTTGAGGCTATTTGGCTTTGCAGTATTGTTGATGACTTGCATTTTGAGACATGTTGAAATCCAACTGAAAAATATTTTACTTCCTTTTAGTGGTTCCAGGGTAAAAGATGTTGTTTTATGGTTTAAAGAGTTTTTTATCCTGTGGTGAGGAAGAGCACTGTCTTGATAGATGTTCCAGTTGAGAGCAAGTTTTAATGTTGTGGCTGATGTCAGAATTGAGGTGTTGCTTCAATATTTCTGTGCTCTTCTTTCATGCAGAGATCTGTGATCCACAAACCATCCAAAATGCAGTTATTGTTGGAATTTCCTCATTGTACAGATACAATGACTCTGTCAAAATCAGGTGTAATGAAGGCTACAAAACAGTGGGGTCTGATCGCCTGACCTGTGGGGAGAATGGATGGAGTCCAGGTTTCTCACCATGTATTGGTAAAAATGACCAGTGGTTTTTGAACATTAAAGAATGTTTTATGTTTTAACGATAGGGTTCATTTGATTGAGGCAGGTTTCCAATTTCCATTAACATTATTTTTCATTTAATAATGCAGAAATATGAATAGACAATGATTTAAACTGATTTGTTTCATACTATAATTTTTTATTATTAATTTTGTTATATTTTTAACATTTTTCAGAGAACTGTCTCAGGGAATAGAGTGTGTTTTTTCCTAGTAGAAAGTACATTAGCTAGCTGTATTACTTATTTTGGCCTGAGGGTTTTATTTAATTCCTGAAAGCAACTCAGTCTTTTTCCACTACTCAGTTCACTGTTTCAAAAAAAAAAAAAATAAATAAAATAAATAAATCCTGCTTTTCACATTTACATTCTTGATTGTTGTTTTGATTGTTTTAGTTCTAGCTTTTTTATAGCACAAACAGGTACAAGGAATAAAAGATTCTCTCATTGTCTTTTCCATTGTTTTTATACAGTTGTGACCTGTGAGAGACCCGAAATCCTAAATGCAGTTAGAATCGGAGGAAAATGGCCACCTTATAAATACAGAGACTTTGTTCGCTACCGGTGTAATGAAGGCTACAAAATGGAAGGATCTGATTTCCTGATCTGTAAAGAAGATGGGTGGGATCCACCTCCTCCTCAGTGCACAAGTACTAATAATGAATATTTCTGTATAATATAGTGTTATATATAGTTATATGTTAACTTCTTTCATGCAATCTAAAGTACAGTTTTTCAAAACATTATATCAAATGTATCATTTTCAGTCTTTCTTCCTCAGCTGTGACCTGTTCACCACCGCCTCTTATACACAATGGACAATTTAACCCTCAGAAGGAGTTATATAAGTATGGAAACAGAGTCACATTCACATGTAATGAAGGATTTAAACTTAAAGGCCCTGCAAGTAGTTTATGTACTATAGATGGAATATTTCAGCCTTCTCCTCAGTGTCAGGGTAAGTCCTTGAGAAAAATCCCAATAATCTTTGCAGTTATAATTCTATTAATGATTAATACAAGGATCTTTATAATGTGTCTTTATTCTTGTTAATCAGTGGTTTTGAAATAGTAAAAATAAATAGTTTTGAATATTGTAGAATGTGAATAAAGAAAAACCATGGGAGCTCATTACAAAAAAAAAAATCATTAAATGGACTGTGAATTGGGTTTAAGGAGTTAAAATAAACAACAGTGTATTGTACGTGACTGATTTCAACTGATTAACCTTTTAAATCTATGATGATAATGCAGTTTCTGGAATAAACACTTCATTTTGATGGCTTTACAAAAGAGAACATGATTTAATATATTTTTTTAGTAGTTTTACGATTGCTAAATAAACTCGTACACCATTGCAATATGGAGTTACTGATGTATGCATATTAAAACTGATTTGTTTCAACTCTAATAATATTGTACTAATATTACATTTATTCATCTCTTATGTTCTCAGCACAATGTGTCAGACCCCTTTGGATTTAGGGTTTTATTTAATTCCAGAGAGCAACTCAATCTTGTTCCACCACTCAATTCACTATTTAAAAATATTGAATATTTTTATTTATATATTTATATATATATATTTTTATATAGTGAATATTGTAGAATGTCGTGGGGTTTTTTATGTTTTGTAAATATGGTTTATTAGATGAGGTAGGTTCCCAATTTCAATCAAAGTTCTTTTTGGTAGTTTCAAGTCAATCACCTGCAAATGAAAACAGTGGACTGAACTACAGCTTCAGTGCAAATGTAATTCTCCTTAAAGACATTTTTTCAACCCACTCAGGTGTTTGTAGTGTTGGTGGAGGATTCATTGTTAATTTTTTGTAAAGCCTGAAAAATCAAGACATTTTATATATATTTTTAGTAAAGTCCTGTGGAAATCCGGGTGATATTTCCCATGGAAAATATTTAACTACAGAGGGAATTCTGTTTGGTGCAACAATCACTGCACAGTGTGACGAAGGGTTAGTAAAGCTGTGCCCTTATGTTTTTTTGGCTAAATACCTGTACATATAAACACAATTACACATAACATGGTTGTGTACATAAGATTTAACATACAATCACTGTTTGTAGGTATACGCTTGTTGGAGAGAGAACTAGAAATTGTCGAGATGATGGTTGGTATGGGAGAGATCCTGTGTGTGAAGGTAATGAATTTTATGATAATCTTATCAGTTGTAGTAAACAATTTGTTGTTTGGAACAACTTAACATGTTCTTTTCTTCTCAGAGGTGAAATGTAAACCACCTCCCAGTATACAGAATGGAAGTTTTGAGCCCATGGATGAGGTTTATTATTATTATAATCAGTCAGTCACATACTCTTGTAATAAAAATTACACTCTTATTGGAGCATCAGTGGTATCCTGTTCTGACAACGGAACCTTTCCTCCTCCTCCTCTGTGTTCAAGTAAGTTATGCAGAATTACATGTAAATACAAAAATTAAGCTCCAAATGATATTTAGGTTATAATTTGGATGTTGGAAGTAATGCTTAAACAGTACTGATATCATAACTGATGCTGTGTTTTCGACCCAGTGTTATTTCATTTGATACAGTAATACAGGTTAACTTTATCTAAACTTATCAAATCTTTTAACAAACGTTTTGGCATTTAAATGTTTTGACATTTTTCCGTTGTTTTTCCGTTGTTGAGTTCTACAGTTAACAATGGGGCACAAATCAGCCTTTTTGTCATTTATATTTCTTTTAGATTAATCATTTGTGATGCACCTATAATTGAAAATGAAGTTAGAGTTCAGGGCAAAGCACCACCCTACAAATATGCTGTTTGTTCAGTACGATTGTATTAATGGTTATACAATTGAAGATTCTGATGGATAAAATCCACCTTGTGCATGGGTATTGAACCATGCTTTTAATTCTTGACATCACTTGGCAGCACCCAAATCAGAATTACAGTTCTCTGTAACAAGTCTATTAATACAAGTGTAATGAAGGATTTAAACAGTCCACTTGTTTAGTAACAAGTCCATTTATTAATAGGTCATAAACATGGACCAAGCAGTTTGCACAACTGTCTAAACACAAACATTTATCCCATGTTCCAAAAAAAATAACCATGAGGGGAAAAAGAAATATACCGTGTGTCTAAATAAGTTTTCTTTTAATTTTTGCTTTTCAGTTCCAGCTACAAAGCTTATTCCAGTCCTGGTCAATGTGTCCTCCAGTGTGCCTCCAACAGAGCAAACTACACCTAAAACCATGGACTGATACAAATCCCAGGGTGTCTCCAGCTAACGTGCTTTTCAAACAATTCTGCTCTATTCTCAGTTTTTACAAACTACATAATTGTTCATTAAACTGGCACAACAATAACCTTTCCAAGTATATGCCTTATGTGTTTATAGTCGCATTAAAATTGTACCAAATGTTTAGTCAAGTTTTTGTAGCTTTGAGTCAATTCATAGAGCTGTAAATGAAAAATATCAAATGTTAGCATTTTCATTGCATTACAAAAAGAAAAAAATACATTTTGTTACTATCGTGCATTAAAAAAACATTATTTCAGTGTGGTGTGATTCTTAAAATTCATGTATCATTTTAACCACAGTGATTTCTGCATTTTAATTATTTTGCCGTGATTCATCTCAGTCAGTCGGAGAAACTCATCTGAAGCGCTGAAATTGACTGTTTCTGTTGTTACACTAGGGGTGAAATTGTCCTTTTTAGATTTGATTCTCCCTATACAACTGCTGCATTAAAAAACAACAATGGGTGAATGATTTATAACCTGCCTGATATTAACTTAATTTTACTTTTATACTTAATGTACTTATGCCTGAGAGATATGTTTGGCTAATGCTGAAAATGTCAATAGCCATATTCATATCTGAGTGAAATTTTGGAGATGCATTTCATTGTGTTGTAGAATACTGTATATGCAATGTTGCTGTTTCTTCAACAGATAAAATTTGGCAATCCAAATAGCTTTTCAGATGTTTACCAGAATTTAAATCTGATGTCTATTGGACAAATTTTTACATAACAATATAAATACAGTAAGGTTGATCGCTCAACATTTTCTCGATTTCTCAAAAAAAGTTTCATAATTTTATAATTTATTCAAAAAGTAAAATAGTGGGAATAAGCCTTGTCCTTGTTGACCTGATTTGAAGAAAGCAGTGTATGACACTTAGCAATGAAAATATTCTGTGTGACATTTACAAAAGTTAATGCAAACTTTTACTTTGCAAATGTAGTGTCATGTCATCCATTCTATAATTAAGATATTTCAAGTCAAAACTTTGGTTAAAAATGGAGAAATGGGAATGAATAATATTCCCAAGTAATAAAACTGTGCTCTCTCTCTCTCTCTCATTATATATATATATATATATATAAAATTATTTTTTATTTATCTTTGTTTCTGACTATTTTAAAACTTCCAAAATGTAGCATGTTGTTACGACCGTCTAGGGGTCAAATGAAAGTCTTCATTCAGAGATATTACAATTCACAAACCTTTATTCACTAGTTGACAAGGGTTTTAGGCTTCAGGGGGGATGAAGGCCAAAATAATAAACAGAACAATCTTCCTCAAAATACCTCTCTTACTAAACCAAAATGAAAGAAAATAAAAAACAATTTTGCTTACCTAACTCCCTCTCAAAACAACAATATAATAAAGGTATTCAATATAACTGCCGTCAATCCCCCTCCTTGTCACCAGAGCTGATCCTGACCTCCCTGGGGCCCTAAGCAAAATTCTGCTAAGGGGCCCTCCTACCTGACCCGTGAGCCATGTAAACCATTTGCCACACATTCACACTTGACACCACACTGCTCCCACTACAAACCTTCCTCCTTTTAAAAAAGTTTTCTCCATCTCTCGGTCAAAGAGTAAAACAATACAGAATTGAATGAGGTATAAACAAATCTTTATTGAATGAAATATTTTAAATAGAATTTTGAGTTGAATATTAGCAATTGAATTTAACTTTGGTTCCCTCTACAGTCTGGGCATTTTCAGCATTGTTGATACCAGACTATTTGGACTGTGGAAGAAACTGAATCTTGAATGAGAGACTATAAACATTGTCATTTAGGAGTGCTATCACGCTACTTTTTGTACTGGTCCCTACACAGCTGCTGGAAAGCGCGCGTGTCATTTCGTGCCATGGCGCGGTTATCGAGCTGCCGTTTATGAACACCGTTGCCCTTGGGCTTTTATTCACGCGAATGGTCACGCAGTAAATTGTTGTGTGACAGACAGGCCAAGAGATGCACAGGCAGCACTGCACAGCTAATTTAGCTAGTCAGATAGAAACTAGAGACAGAATCACATCAACTTTACTTTACTGTTATTTGCTCTTGCTGACATCAAACTTGAAGAGAACACAAGTTTATCTGATTGCTGTTCTCGCATTTCACTCTCATTTTGTTTCTTTTTTCTCTTTTCATGGCCAGATAGATAGCTCCGCTTCATATTGTCATCCACACAGTAAAATTAACACGCGCTGTAAAATGAGGCAGGGGGAGGCGGGGCCATGCGGAATTTGCGGGCCCTACGCAACTTGCGTAGTGAGCGTATAGGGCCGATCGGCTCTGCTTGTCACAATAGGTTGGTACGTTTTGAATAAAAGTGTATTATGAAATTGTCTAGCTAACAAGTCAAAAACACATAAATGTATATCGTAATCGTAGTCAATATCAGGCATGGGTCAAGCACAAACAAATCTATCATTTGAAAGAATAAACAGAACAAAACAAAACTTACAGGCTCAACACACTCTGAACACAAACTTACAATCTTTATCTCTCTGATGTGACAATCAACAATAAATGAAGTGGGTTAACATTTAGAGGATATAGCATACAAATGTGCAATGTTAAAGCACAACGCAAACAAAGCAATGACGATGGCACGAAAAGGCCCTCTATCAGTGATCCAGGCAGTCCTTTTATCTGGGACAGGTGGAGATAATAACAAATCGGAGCGTTCGTCATATTAACTCGCCTTCCTGAAAACAAATCAAGTACAAGAGAGGACACCAGAGGGCAGCACAGAAATAAAACAACTGATTAAAGGTCATAACACCCCCACACTTCAAATAAAACATCCTTGTTTTACTGATGAATGCTTGATGGGGTGTCAGCAATTACATTGTCAATACCTTTCTTATGACAGATCACTAGATTGTAACTCTGACAGATTAGAGACCAAAACATAAGGCGATGATTTGCATTTGACATCCGCTGCAAAAACACAGGAGGATTTTGGTCGGTATATACTGTAACAGATTGTGCGCTGGAACCGACATATACCTCAAAATGTTGTAATGCAAGAATTAAAGCAAGAACCTCTTTCTCTATTATACTGTAATTAACTTGGTGTTTGTGAAATTTCTATATAATTTCTATATATTCAATATATACTGATATATTGTTATTTCAACAAGCACGCCTTTTTAACCAATTTATGTTTTAACTTAACAAGACAAGTATTAATAAAAACAATATATATATTTTTAATGCAAATATTATTAATATTTAATTTAATCACAATTATTATATTATACATACAATAATTATTATATAAATACTATCACTATAGAGCTTTTCACTTATTACAAAGGTTACAACATAAAAAAAGTTAGAATAAATTGCTAGAAAAAATAAAAAGTGTTTGAAGTTAAATAAATGTTCTTTGATTGAATTACAAAGAGTCTTTCCACTGTTCAATGGCCTTCCCAGATGCTGGACAGTACCATTTACCTTTAATTTGAAAATGGCCAGTAAGTTTGTTCTTCGACTGACCATATAATTTACACTGGAAGTGGTAGCCTTCTTTTGACAGACGCTTTTTTGGTGGCTCCCCTCTTGCCACAAGCTCTGCCTTTCGTAGTCTCCATGCGCGTTGTCGGTTCTGGGACTGTGGGACTGGCTGTTGGCTGGGGACCAGGCAAAATGATAAAGAACCCTGAGCCAAGACCCACTGATGGGTGATGACCTGGCAGAAAGGATGTACTGTATAACCCATAGATATACATCTCTGCCGCTGATGGGTGATGACCCTGCCGATTTGGAAATCCAGGCCAGTTAAACCACACAGGATCATGCTTGACACTAGGCCAGAAAGAAGATTCACATGCCACATGAGTCAGGCTGGTGCCAGGTGCAGCTACATCTGTATGTGATGCCACAGTCTCAGTTCTAGCATGTTTGCGGTGGCGAATTACTGCTCACTCGTAAAGTTTTCAGGCTCCCGGAACTCGATAACAGCATGTCCGTGTTCCACGGGTGCTCTTTGTTGGAAGCCCTCTTGGGTTTGGCACTGAATGCTTTGCCACTTTGATCTGCTGGGGAAGCTAATCTCCTTGCAGCAAAGTGTCCCAGTCAGTTCTCTTTTGTCAGTCAAGCAGCCTGACAAAACAAATCCATTTTAGAATAAAAAACTGCACACAATTTTTTTAATTCCTTTTTTAAAAAAAGTAAATAAATATATGAAAAACATATCTTTTAAATATATATGATTTTCTCAGTACAATAAACTTGTAGTTCAGTACATATATAATATATGTATATGATGTGTGTATCTTTATAATACACATATATTTACTATAAAGTGCTCATTAAGTATATATTACATATTTATTTATTATTATTATTGAAGTGAATGTGGGGAACATAAGCCCAACTCACCAAGAAGAGACTTTAGTGTTGTTTATTGTTAATAATACCAGCTTGGTTCTGTCCAGCAGTTCTCTGCAGTCTTCAAGCAGCTGATTGATGTGACTGTATGTCATCACAACTGACACTGAGTCATAAACAGTCTGTGGATAAACAGATACATTGTTTGTATAATGAATGATCAGTAGTCTCTACAATCATATTCAATAACAGCATCAACAAAAATATTCTAAATGTTAATTCAGAAAATGAGAATCACATAGTAACTTTTTTATTTATGCTTTCACAAACATACAATGTTTGTCAATTCTCAAATAAAAATTCAGTTATATTAAAATAATATAAAGGTGTAATTACAGTTACAACCTGTAATATTTAAATACTTACACTTATAAATAATATAAAGGTGTAAATACAGTTACAACCTGTAATATTTAAATACTTACACTTATAAATAATATAAAGGTGTAAATACAGTTACAACCTGTAATATTTATATACTTACACTTATAAATAATATAAAGGTATAATTACAGTTACAACCTGTTATATTTATATACTTACACTTATAAATAATATAAAGGTATAATTACAGTTACAACCTGTAATATTTATAAACTTACACTTATAAATAATATAAAGGCCTAAATACAGTTACAACCTGTAATATGAAAGTGACAAGTGACAAGTGACGTGACATACAGCTAAGCGAACCCATACTCAGAATTCGTTCTCTGCATTTAAACCATCCAAAGTGCACACATACAGCAGTGAACACACCGTGCAAACACACCCGGAGCGGTATAATATTTATATACTTACATGTATACACCGTCTAATATGGAGCCTCCCGAAATTTAAATGAAATCACAAATACCTCTGCATTAGCATTTTTGTACAAGGACAAAACTTTGCCATAAACAATCTAACTCAGTAGTGAAATGTTGTTGTTGTTGTTGATGATGATGTTTTTCATTTACAAACTGATCGTGTGTGACTAAGACTATGTTTCAGCCAATGACTGTTTTGCCCCGTTCGAAATTGTTCGGACTTGCCGTTAGGAACTGTTAGGACCTATTTTAGGGATCGTTTGAAGAGTGTTAGGACCTGTTAGGAACTGATTTATTGGCTCAAAGGCCTTAGTGAGGTCAAGGGTGAAGAATGAAACAAGAAAGATTTTACATGGAGGTGTGCTATCTTTTAATCTCTTAATTGCATTAAAAGTCTTAAGAAATGAAGTAAAAATAATGCTCATCAGGTGGGTTTGAGTTTATGATCAAGTTATCAAACCATTCTCTCATGTAGATGTTTTTTTTTGTTTACAGAGCAGCCACTCGTGGTTAAACATTTATATTTCGTGGCTGGTTTTCAAGCCAAAAAAAAAAAAAAAAAGAGTAGAAATGTTTTCTCTAATTCTAAGCCTAGGATTTGGACCTTGCATTTGGACACAAACAACTCCCGCGAGGTTGTAGGGGTGGGCGGGGTTTATGTATCCTGAGGGGCGGAGCCAAGCAGCCATTTGAGACGGACAAACTGAAGCAGTGTAATTAACGGAGGAAGCAGCGGATAACGGTGAAGTATTTCAGCTTAAGTATTTCAACTTCAAATTACTGCTAAAATGACTAATAAGACTGAGTTTATAGTTTTGACGTCTTTAACGTGTACTAAAGAATAACCCTAGCGTGTTTTTTCGGTGTAGTTTGATTATTATTAAACCCAGTCAAACAATTTACTATAATAATCAACTCTGTTTTAGTGAAACTGTCATTGTTTATTATCGATATACTTAATGAAAAATAGATCACCTTTAAAAAGTGATTTTAGAAAACTGAGTTTGTTTGTTTTTTTCTCTATGGTTTTACCCGCAAATGTATTTCTGAAGTGGCGAAAACAAACAATTTAAGAAGATTACAGGGAATTAATGGGCTTGTGAACGCTGCATCAGCATAATAATAAGTACAAACTGTTTCTGCTTGTTTTGCTTTAAAGGATACTCTGCAAAATACCCCCCCCACACACACACACACACACATACAGTACATACACACATACAAACACACATACGCACATGCACACACACATACAAACAAACACACACACATACAAACACACATACGCACATGCACACACACGCATGCACACACACATGCACACACACACATTCATACGCACATGCACACACACATGCACACACACACATATATACACACGCACATGCACACACACACATACACACACACACGCACACACCACCAAAAGCCTTTATACACTCATTCCTAATGGGGATGGATTACAAACCCAAAAACATTTCTAGATGTGCATTTGGAATAAAAATAAAAAACATCCACCCAAACCAGGGTTGTGCTACCACCTAATTTCTTCAAATGTTATTTTTTTATTTGACATAAGAGGTGTTGGTATATAGACAATTAAATGCGACCAAATAGTTTGGTTTGATTTGAATTTTTTAAACAATTTACCGGACATGTACAAAACTGCACAGAATTCCACCTTTTAATTTCCTCCTCCTCCACATTTCAGCCATAGTATTTGTGTCTTCTGTAATAGACATCTTTTGTTTGTACTTACAGTATTTGAGTTTCTCAGTTTTTCTGCTGTGTTGTCAGGTTGACAGGACTGTGTTGTTAGGTTGTTGTCAGCTACGGACACAAGTGTAGGTATAAAAGATTTGATTAAACTTGCCGTTCTATACAGTTAACTTTCTGGGACAGTCATGAACTAGGACTGAGTAACTCCTAGATCCTTGCTGGAGTCTCAGAGTTACAGTTGAAGATGTTGCGCTACGTGATCATCTCTGCACATCTTATGATGGCTCTAAAGGTTCAAGGTGAGCTGTCGTAGAGAACACCGCCACCAATTTTAGGATGCATTTATTATACTGGATGAACAGGGTTATGTGTTTATCGGATCAGGGTTAATAACATTAATCACTGAAATGTCTGATTTGTTTTCTCTCAGCCCAGTGTGAGAGTCCTGCTGTTGGAGAAAACCTGAATATGACTGAAATATCAGACCAACAGACTTTTCCTGAAGGCTACACTGTAAAGTTCAAATGTTCCACCGGTTATATTCCAGAGCGAACATCAGCTTCCAGGTCAATCACCTGCATTGGAAACCAGTGGAGCAAACTCCAACTTCAGTGTAAAAGTAATTAGTCTCTAAACATCTTTTTAGGTTAAACTTATACTTACTTTGGATTACCGGTGGTCAACATGACAAAAAATATCATATCACGATTCTCATAAACTTTTTTTAATGCTGTTTCTCTTTGTTCTGTGCAAGTCAAAAGGAGAAGAAAATGTCTGTGTTTACTGCATGTGTATTTTTATCCAGAAAAATCCTGTGGAAAGCCTGGTGAGATTCTCCATGGAAAGTATTTATTTCCAGAAGGCTTTCGGTATGGTGCAACAATCAAAGCACAGTGTAACGAAGGGTAAATTTATTTCTTTTTTTTGTAAGAAACAAATTGTCCATATTTGTTTATGTACTCGGGGGGCACGGTGGCTTAGTGGTTAGCACGTTTGCCTCACACCTCCAGGGTTGGGGGTTCGATTCTCGCCTTGTGTGTGTGGAGTTTGCATGTTCTCCCCGTGACACGGGGGTTTCCTCCGGGTACTCCTGTTTCCTCCCCCGGTCCAAAGACATGCATGGTAGGTTGATTGGCATCTCTGCCCGTAGTGTGTGAGTGAATGAGAGTGTGTGTGCCCTGCGATGGGTTGGCACTCCGTCCAGGGTGTATCCTGCCTTGATACCCGATGACGCCTGAGATAGGCACAGGCTCCCCGTGACCCGAGTAGTTCAGATAAGCGGTAGAAAATGAATGAATGAATGAATGTTTATGTATGCACTTGTACGTAACTGCATAGAGATTCCAACAAACTAGACCAGTGGTTCCCAAACTTTACCTTCACAAAATAACTTTATTTGATCAAACACAACTTTATTATACAAATCATATATTTTTATGATTTTTTTAAGTGACTCACCGTATAATGAGATGGATGTGCTTGAAATGACTTGCATAACTCTGGGATGTTTGTTTGTATCGGAGACAGTTTTAGTCATAAATCATTGTCTATGCAGAGTCTTTATGCTGGTAAGCGCTGAAAACCCACTTTCGTACAGGTATGTTGTCGAGAAGGGCAGTAATGTTTTCAAAGTGCGATCTGCTAAGGCAGGATAATCTGCATGCAAAGCTATCCAGAAATCTGGTAGTGATTTTTGTGTAAACTCAATTTTCAAAGCACCACTCGTCGAGATTTCAATGAGACTCTCTTGCTCAGAAATGGTGAGGTGTGCTGTGGGGTGGCAGAGAATAGATGGCGAATCCATTTGTTTGCATTGTTTGTCTCTGGAAAATACCATCATAAATATACCGGACATAATCCAGCAGCTGAGCCAAACCAGCTACATCAGTCGATTCGTCAATTTCTAAAGCGCAGAAATCGCTGGATTTTATGCGAAGCTATAGTTGTTTTAAAACGTCTTCTGCCATATCAGCGATGCGACGTGAAACTGTGTGTGAAGTACACGCGATACGTAAAGACGTGCACTTACGCACGACACTTGAGTGGACACAGATTTTTGTTTATCGCAGATGGGGTAATTTGATTGGATGTCATGAATTTGACCTTTTATGCCACTAACTGGCTACATTGCTACATAGAGGGGACACGTCTTTATATTTAGTCTGAGAAATACATGTCTGCTTGAATATTAGGTGTGGTATAATTACATTAACAGTACACTTCAGCATTTTGTTCGCGTACCCCCTCCGTTACGTGGCGTACCCCCGGGGGTACACGTACCCCAGTTTGGGAACCACTGAACTAGACCAATGTTCTGACACTAGATTGTATAATTATAAATATTGTCTTTTGAATAAAGGCTTATGGTAAATGGGAAGTTAATTCTATGCACACAATTTTTTTTGCCCAATGTTTTTGTCCCAGTAAAGTACTTGGAACAACTTGGAAAGCATATTTTAAAACAAATCCCTGTTTGCAGTTATCAGCTTATTGGATATCCAGTGAGAAATTGCAGAGAAACAGGCTGGGATAAGACACATCCTGTATGTGAAGGTAATACTATTTTAAAATGGTACATTTTTCATCTTTAAAAATGGTTTTGTGTTAGAACATTTAACCTGGTTTTAATTTCATGAATCTGACTTCTTTTGTGGAGGGTCATTCCTGTTATCTCCAGCCAAATGATGTTTAATACAGAGGTATTTTCCAGACAGTTGTCCAAAGGAATTCTAAATTGTATTTGCAATTATGGGTAAATCGTGACGTAATTGAAGCGATAAAACAAATCACGTTTCAACAGTGATGACCTCAGAGGCTCTTCAACCTAAGATCTTTCAGTAGCATAATGAGTCTATTTATATTTTCAAGATTGTTAGATTGTTAGTTGCATTTTTCTCAAATACTATATAGGTAAAGAAAATGGACTGTGATTTGGTAGGTTTTTTTTTGGAGAATGCTTTTAACATTTCACAAAAACAAGCATTTCAGAACAAATATACATTTAGCCAGAATTTCAAAGCAGGCTAGTTGTAAATAAACCAAATCACTGATTGATCGATTCATTCCTCTTGTATGTTGTTATTGTCGCTTATAAAGATACTTTCAGAAAAGAGCTACTAGAGATAAAGTGTCTCCAGAGTCCTGTAAAATCTGCAGGTTGATGTGATGTAAAAAAAAAAAAAAAAAAAGACAATCTTTGTCCACCTTTAGAAAAGACGTCTAAAGCCAGAGAGAAGACCTTCGGTATTATTGTAGAATAATTTAAAAATGCCTTTTTATTTCTTTTTTTTGTATCAGTGGTGAAGTGTATAAATCCTCCCAGTGTACCAGATGGGGTATTTGAACCAGAGGAGGAAGTGTATAACTATGGAGATGGAGTCTATTACTCTTGTAAGAGAGGTCTTGATCTGTTTGGACCTTCACTATTAACATGCTCCAATGATGGAACCTTTCAGCCTGCTCCTCCTCGGTGTCTGTGTGAGTTCCAGTCAATTCACTGTTGCAGAAATATTTGATTAAAAATTAGAACAAAGATCCTGCTTTTCTCTATTTAAATTCTTGATCATTGTTTTTGTGTTAGTTCTAAATTTGATTTATAGCATTAACGGGTACAAGGAATAAAAGATTCTCTCATTGTCTTTGTCATTGTTTTTATACAGTTGTGACCTGTGAGAGACCCGAAATCCTAAATGCAGTTAGAATCGAAGGAAAATCGCCACCTTATAAATACAGTGACTTTGTTCGCTACCGGTGTAATGAAGGCTACAAAATGGAAGGATCTGATTTCCTGATCTGTAAAGAAGATGGGTGGGATCCACCTCCTCCTCAGTGCACGAGTACTAATAATGAATATTTCTGAATCATATACATTTTGTTAGTTTGAGATAGCAAAAAGGACACGCGTTTTTAAAAATATTACTGCAAATATATAGTTTTCATTCTTTCTTTGCTATATACTGTACAATGCTTTGCAGTATTGTTGACTTGCATTTTAAGCCATGTTAAAATCCAACTGAAAAATATTTTACTTCCTTTTAGTGGTTCCAGGGTAAAAGATGTTGTTTTATGGTTTAAAGAGTTTTTTTATCCTGTGGTGAGGAAGAGGTTCTCAGTAGTGGAAAGAATACAAAACCTTAATTTCAGCAACAGTACTGTAACTGTAGTAGAGATTCTAAAAGCTCTTGTCGATGAAGAACGGAAGTTTGTGAACGTTACCATGTGTTTGATGAGACTTTGTCCTTATATGCACATTAGTTCTAAGTTTTGATATGTTTAAGCCTTTTTGTCACATTATTGGAGCTGTGCTTAGGATCACTGTCTTGATAGATGTTCCAGTTGAGAGCAAGTTTTAATGTTGTGGCTGATGTCAGAATTGAGATGTTGCTTCAATATTTCTGTGCTCTTCTTTCATGCAGAGATCTGTGATCCACAAACCATCCAAAATGCAGTTATTGTTGGAATTTCCTCATTGTACAGATACAATGACTCTGTCCAAATCAGGTGTAATGAAGGCTACAAAACAGTGGGGTCTGATCGCCTGACCTGTGGGGTGAATGGATGGAGTCCAGGTTTCTCACCATGTACTGGTAAAAATGACCAGTGGTTTTTGAACATTAAAGAATGTTTTATGTTTTAAAGATAGGGTTCATTTGGTTGAGGCAGGTTTTCAATTTCTATTAACACTTTTTTCAGTTAATAATGCAGAAATATGAATAGACAATGATTTAATCTGATTTGTTTCATACTATATATTTTTATATTAATTTTGTTATATTTTTAACATTCTTCAGAGAACTGTCTCAGGGAATAGAGTGTGTTTTTTCCTAGTAGAAAGTGCATTAGCTAGCTGTATTACTTATTTTGGCCTGAGGGTTTTATTTAATTCCTGAAAGCAACTCAATCTTTTTCCACTACTCAGTTCACTGTTCCCAAAAAAATAAAAATAAATAAATAAATAAATAAATCCTGCTTTTCACATTTACATTCTTGATTGTTTTGATTGTTTTAGTTCTAGCTTTTTTATAGCACAAACAGGGACAAGGAATAAAAGATTCTCTCATTGTCTTTTCCATTGTTTTTATACAGTTATGACCTGTGAGAGACCCAAAATCCTAAACGCATATAGAATTGGAGGAAAATGGCCACCTTATAAATACAGAGACTTTGTTCGCTACCGGTGTAATAAAGGCTACAAAATGGAAGGATCTGATCGCATGATCTGTAAAGAAGATGGGTGGGATCCACCTCCTCCTCAGTGCACAAGTACTAATAATGAATATTTCTGTATAATATAGTGTTATATATAGTTATATGTTAACTTCTTTCATGCAATCTAAAGTACAGTTTTTCAAAACATTATATCAAATGTATAATTTTCACTCTTTCTTCCTCAGTTGTGACCTGTTCACCACCGCCTCTTATACACAATGGACAATTTAACCCTCAGAAGGAGTTATATAAGTATGGAAACAGAGTCACATTCACATGTAATGAAGGATTTAAACTTAAAGGCCCTGCAAGTAGTTTATGTACTATAGATGGAATATTTCAGCCTTCTCCTCAGTGTCAGGGTAAGTCCTTGAGAAAAATCCCAATAATCTTTACAGTTATAATTCTATTAATGATTAATACAAGGATCTTTATAATGTGTCTTTATTCTTGTTAATCAGTGGTTTTGAAATAGTAAAAATAAATAGTTTTGAATATTGTAGAATGTGAATAAAGAAAAACCATGGGAGCTCATTACAAAAAAAAAATCATTAAATGGACTGTGAATTGGGTTTAAGGAGTTAAAATAAACAACAGTGTATTGTACGTGACTGATTTCAACTGATTAACCTTTTAAATCTATGATGATAATGCAGTTTCTGGAATAAACACTTCATTTTGATGGCTTTACAAAAGAGAACATGATTTAATATATTTTTTTAGTAGTTTTACGATTGCTAAATAAACTCGTACACCATTGCAATATGGAGTTACTGATGTATGCATATTAAAACTGATTTGTTTCAACTCTAATAATATTGTACTAATATTACATTTATTTATCTCTTATGTTCTCAGCACAATGTGTCAGACCCAATATTGAGGAAAATAGGATTCTCGCTGAAACTTCAAGGCAAGACAATTTCCCTGATGGATCGACACTAACATATAAATGTTCCACTGGTTATGTACCGAAGCAACCTGGAAGTTCCAATTCAATCACCTGCAAAGGAAACCAGTGGACTGAACTACAACTTCAGTGCAAATGTGATTTTCCTCATAGACATTTTCTCATTCTAGCTTTTTCCCCTAATGTGTTTGTTGTGATGGTGGGGCTTTAATTGTTTATTTTTGTACTGTTCATGGTGCGAAGCATGAATGTCAAGACATTTTATATACATTTTTAGTAAAGTCCTGTGGAAGTCCGGGTGAAATTCCCCATGGAAAATATTTAACTCCAGATGGAATTCTGTTTGGTGCAACAGCCACTGCACAGTGTGACGAAGGGTTAGTAAAGCTGTGCTCTTATTTTTTTTGGTTGTTTATATACACACACAAATACACATAACATGGTTGTGTACATAAGATTTAACATACAATCGCTGTAGGTATATGCTTGTTGGAGAGAGAACTAGGAATTGTCAAGATAACGGTTGGGATGGGAGAGACCCTGTGTGTGAAGGTAATGAATTTTATGATAACTATGATAGCTAGTTGTATTACATATTTTGGATTTAGGGTTTTATTTAATTCCAGAGAGCAACTCAATCTTGTTCCACCACTCAATTCACTATTTAAATATATTGAATATTTTTATTTATATATATATTTTTATATAGTGAATATTGTAGAATGTCGTGGGGTTTTTTTATGTTTTGTAAATATGGTTTATTAGATGAGGTAGGTTCCCAATTTCAATCAAAGTTCTTTTTGGTAGTTTCAAGTCAATCACCTGCAAATGAAAACAGTGGACTGAACTACAGCTTCAGTGCAAATGTAATTCTCCTTAAAGACATTTTTTCAACCCACTCAGGTGTTTGTAGTGTTGGTGGAGGATTCATTGTTAATTTTTTGTAAAGCCTGAAAAATCAAGACATTTTATATATATTTTTAGTAAAGTCCTGTGGAAATCCGGGTGATATTTCCCATGGAAAATATTTAACTACAGAGGGAATTCTGTTTGGTGCAACAATCACTGCACAGTGTGACGAAGGGTTAGTAAAGCTGTGCCCTTATGTTTTTTTGGCTAAATACCTGTACATATAAACACAATTACACATAACATGGTTGTGTACATAAGATTTAACATACAATCACTGTTTGTAGGTATACGCTTGTTGGAGAGAGAACTAGAAATTGTCGAGATGATGGTTGGGATGGGAGAGATCCTGTGTGTGAAGGTAATGAATTTTATGATAATCTTATCAGTTGTAGTAAACAATTTGTTGTTTGGAACAACTTAACATGTTCTTTTCTTCTCAGAGGTGAAATGTAAACCACCTCCCAGTATACAGAATGGAAGTTTTGAGCCCATGGATGAGGTTTATTATTATAATCAGTCAGTCACATACTCTTGTAATAAAAATTACACTCTTATTGGAGCATCAGCGGTATCCTGTTCTGACAATGGAACCTTTCCTCCTCCTCCTCTGTGTTCAAGTAAGTTATGCAGAATTACATGTAAATACAAAAATTAAGCTCCAAATGATATTTAGGTTATAATTTGAATGTTGGAAGTAATGCTTAAACAGTACTGATATCATAACTGATGCTGTGTTTTCGACCCAGTGTTATTTCATTTGATACAGTAATACAGGTTAACTTTATCTAAACTTCTAATCTTTTAACAAACGTTTTGGCATTTAAATGTTTTGACATTTTTCCGTTGTTTTTCCGTTGTTGAGTTCTACAGTTAACATTGGGGCACAAATCAGCCTTTTTGTCATTTATATTTCTTTTAGATTAATCATTTGTGATGCACCTATAATTGAAAATGAAGTTAGAGTTCAGGGCAAAGCACCACCCTACAAATATGCTGTTTGTTCAGTACGATTGTATTAATGGTTATACAATTGAAGATTCTGATGGATAAAATCCACCTTGTGCATGGGTATTGAACCATGCTTTTAATTCTTGACATCACTTGGCAGCACCCAAATCAGAATTACAGTTTTCTGTAACAAGTCTATTAATACAAGTGTAATGAAGGATTTAAACAGTCCACTTGTTTAGTAACAAGTCCATTTATTAATAGGTCATAAACATGGACCAAGCAGTTTGCACAACTGTCTAAACACAAACATTTATCCCATGTTCCAAAAAAAATAACCATGAGGGGAAAAAGAAATATACCGTGTGTCTAAATAAGTTTTCTTTTAATTTTTGCTTTTCAGTTCCAGCTACAAAGCTTATTCCAGTCCTGGTCAATGTGTCCTCCAGTGTGCCTCCAACAGAGCAAACTACACCTAAAACCATGGACTGATACAAATCCCAGGGTGTCTCCAGCTAACGTGCTTTTCAAACAATTCTGCTCTATTCTCAGTTTTTACAAACTACATAATTGTTCATTAAACTGGCACAACAATAACCTTTCCAAGTATATGCCTTATGTGTTTATAGTCGCATTAAAATTGTACCGAATGTTTAGTCAAGTTTTTGTAGCTTTGAGTCAATTCATAGAGCTGTAAATGAAAAATATCAAATGTTAGCATTTTCATTGCATTACAAAAAGAAAAAAATACATTTTGTTACTATCGTGCATTAAAAAAACATTATTTCAGTGTGGTGTGATTCTTAAAATTCATGTATCATTTTAACCACAGTGATTTCTGCATTTTAATTTTTTTGCCGTGATTCATCTCAGTCAGTCGGAGAAACTCATCTGAAGCGCTGATGAGCACTGTTTCTGTTGTTACACTAGGGGTGAAATTGTCCTTTTTAGATTTGATTCTCCCTATACAACTGCTGCATTAAAAAACAACAATGGGTGAATGATTTATAACCTGCCTGATATTAACCTAATTTTACTTTTATACTTAATGTACTTATGCCTGAGAGATATGTTTGGCTAATGCTGAAAATGTCAATAGCCATATTCATATCTGAGTGAAATTTTGGAGATGCATTTCATTGTGTTGTAGAATACTGTATATGCAATGTTGCTGTTTCTTCAACAGATAAAATTTGGCAATCCAAATAGCTTTTCAGATGTTTACCAGAATTTAAATCTGATGTCTATTGGACAAATTTTTACATAACAATATAAATACAGTAAGGTTGATCGCTCAACATTTTCTCGATTTCTCAAAAAAAGTTTCATAATTTTATAATTTATTCAAAAAGTAAAATAGTGGGAATAAGCCTTGTCCTTGTTGACCTGATTTGAAGAAAGCAGTGTATGACACTTAGCAATGAAAATATTCTGTGTGACATTTACAAAAGTTAATGCAAACTTTTACTTTGCAAATGTAATGTCATGTCATCCATTCTATAATTAAGATATTTCAAGTCAAAACTTTGGTTAAAAATGGAGAAATGGGAATGAATAATATTCCCAAGTAATAAAACTGTGCTCTCTCTCTCTCTCATTATATATATATATATATATAAAATTATTTTTTATTTATCTTTGTTTCTGACTATTTTAAAACTTCCAAAATGTAGCATGTTGTTACGACCGTCTAGGGGTCAAATGAAAGTCTTCATTCAGAGATATTACAATTCACAAACTTTTATTCACTAGTTGACAAGGGTTTTAGGCTTCAGGGGGGATGAAGGCCAAAATAATAAACAGAACAATCTTCCTCAAAATACCTCTCTTACTAAACCAAAATGAAAGAAAATAAAAAACAATTTTGCTTACCTAACTCCCTCTCAAAACAACAATATAATAAAGGTATTCAATATAACTGCCGTCAATCCCCCTATATACCTTGTCACCAGAGCTGATCCTGACCTCCCTGGGGCCCTAAGCAAAATTCTGCTAAGGGGCCCTCCTACCTGACCCGTGAGCCATGTAAACCATTTGCCACACATTCACACTTGACACCACACTGCTCCCACTACAAACCTTCCTCCTTTTAAAAAAGTTTTCTCCATCTCTCGGTCAAAGAGTAAAACAATACAGAATTGAATGTGGTATAAACAAATCTTTATTGAATGGAATATTTTAAATAGAATTTTGAGTTGAATATTAGCAATTGAATTTAACTTTGGTTCCCTCTACAGTCTGGGCATTTTCAGCATTGTTGATACCAGACTATTTGGACTGTGGAAGAAACTGAAACTTGAATGAGAGACTATAAACATTGTCATTTAGGAGTGCTATCACGCTACTTTTTGTACTGGTCCCTACACAGCTGCTGGAAAGCGCGCGTGTCATTTCGTGCCATGGCGCGGTTATCGAGCTGCCGTTTATGAACACCGTTGCCCTTGGGCTTTTATTCACGCGAATGGTCACGCAGTAAATTGTTGTGTGACAGACAGGCCAAGAGATGCACAGGCAGCACTGCACAGCTAATTTAGCTAGTCAGATAGAAACTAGAGACAGAATCACATCAACTTTACTTTACTGTTATTTGCTCTTGCTGACATCAAACTTGAAGAGAACACAAGTTTATCTGATTGCTGTTCTCGCATTTCACTCTCATTTTGTTTCTTTTTTCTCTTTTCATGGCCAGATAGATAGCTCCACTTCATATTGTCATCCACACAGTAAAATTAACACGCGCTGTAAAATGAGGCAGGGGGAGGCGGGGCCTTGCGTAATTTGCGGGCCCTACGCAACTTGCGTAGTGAGCGTATAGGGCCGATCGGCTCTGCTTGTCACAATAGGTTGGTACGTTTTGAATAAAAGTGTATTATGAAATTGTCTAGCTAACAAGTCAAAAACACATAAATGTATATCGTAATCGTAGTCAATATCAGGCATGGGTCAAGCACAAACAAATCTATCATTTGAAAGAATAAACAGAACAAAACAAAACTTACAGGCTCAACACACTCTGAACACAAACGTACAATCTTTATCTCTCTGATGTGACAATCAACAATAAATGAAGTGGGTTAACATTTAGAGGATATAGCATACAAATGTGCAATGTTAAAGCACAACGCAAACAAAGCAATGACGATGGCACGAAAAGGCCCTCTATCAGTGATCCAGGCAGTCCTTTTATCTGGGACAGGTGGAGATAATAACAAATCGGAGCGTTCGTCATATTAACTCGCCTTCCTGAAAACAAATCAAGTACAAGAGAGGACACCAGAGGGCAGCACAGAAATAAAACAACTGATTAAAGGTCATAACACCCCCACACTTCAAATAAAACATCCTTGTTTTACTGATGAATGCTTGATGGGGTGTCAGCAATTACATTGTCAATACCTTTCTTATGACAGATCACTAGATTGTAACTCTGACAGATTAGAGACCAAAACATAAGGCGATGATTTGCATTTGACATCCGCTGCAAAAACACAGGAGGATTTTGGTCGGTATATACTGTAACAGATTGTGCGCTGGAACCGACATATACCTCAAAATGTTGTAATGCAAGAATTAAAGCAAGAACCTCTTTCTCTATTATACTGTAATTAACTTGGTGTTTGTGAAATTTCTATATAATTTCTATATATTCAATATATACTGATATATTGTTATTTCAACAAGCACGCCTTTTTAACCAATTTATGTTTTAACTTAACAAGACAAGTATTAATAAAAACAATATATATATTTTTAATGCAAATATTATTAATATTTAATTTAATCACAATTATTATATTATACATACAATAATTATTATATAAATACTATCACTATAGAGCTTTTCACTTATTACAAAGGTTACAACATAAAAAAAGTTAGAATAAATTGCTAGAAAAAATAAAAAGTGTTTGAAGTTAAATAAATGTTCTTTGATTGAATTACAAAGAGTCTTTCCACTGTTCAATGGCCTTCCCAGATGCTGGACAGTACCATTTACCTTTAATTTGAAAATGGCCAGTAAGTTTGTTCTTCGACTGACCATATAATTTACACTGGAAGTGGTAGCCTTCTTTTGACAGACGCTTTTTTGGTGGCTCCCCTCTTGCCACAAGCTCTGCCTTTCGTAGTCTCCATGCGCGTTGTCGGTTCTGGGACTGTGGGACTGGCTGTTGGCTGGGGACCAGGCAAAATGATAAAGAACCCTGAGCCAAGACCCACTGATGGGTGATGACCTGGCAGAAAGGATGTACTGTATAACCCATAGATATACATCTCTGCCGCTGATGGGTGATGACCCTGCCGATTTGGAAATCCAGGCCAGTTAAACCACACAGGATCATGCTTGACACTAGGCCAGAAAGAAGATTCACATGCCACATGAGTCAGGCTGGTGCCAGGTGCAGCTACATCTGTATGTGATGCCACAGTCTCAGTTCTAGCATGTTTGCGGTGGCGAATTACTGCTCACTCGTAAAGTTTTCAGGCTCCCGGAACTCGATAACAGCATGTCCGTGTTCCACGGGTGCTCTTTGTTGGAAGCCCTCTTGGGTTTGGCACTGAATGCTTTGCCACATTGATCTGCTGGGGAAGCTAATCTCCTTGCAGCAAAGTGTCCCGGTCAGTTCTCTTTTGTCAGTCAAGCAGCCTGACAAAACAAATCCATTTTAGAATAAAAAACTGCGCACAATTTTTTTAATTCCTTTTTTAAAAAAAGTAAATAAATATATGAAAAACATATCTTTTAAATATATATGATTTTCTCAGTACAATAAACTTGTAGTTCAGTACATATATAATATATGTATATGATGTGTGTATCTTTATAATACACATATATTTACTATAAAGTGCTCATTAAGTATATATTACATATTTATTTATTATTATTATTGAAGTGAATGTGGGGAACATAAGCCCAACTCACCAAGAAGAGACTTTAGTGTTGTTTATTGTTAATAATACCAGCTTGGTTCTGTCCAGCAGTTCTCTGCAGTCTTCAAGCAGCTGATTGATGTGACTGTATGTCATCACAACTGACACTGAGTCATAAACAGTCTGTGGATAAACAGATACATTGTTTGTATAATGAATGATCAGTAGTCTCTACAATCATATTCAATAACAGCATCAACAAAAATATTCTAAATGTTAATTCAGAAAATGAGAATCACATAGTAACTTTTTTATTTATGCTTTCACAAACATACAATGTTTGTCAATTCTCAAATAAAAATTCAGTTATATTAAAATAATATAAAGGTGTAATTACAGTTACAACCTGTAATATTTAAATACTTACACTTATAAATAATATAAAGGTGTAAATACAGTTACAACCTGTAATATTTAAATACTTACACTTATAAATAATATAAAGGTGTAAATACAGTTACAACCTGTAATATTTATATACTTACACTTATAAATAATATAAAGGTATAATTACAGTTACAACCTGTTATATTTATATACTTACACTTATAAATAATATAAAGGTATAATTACAGTTACAACCTGTAATATTTATAAACTTACACTTATAAATAATATAAAGGCCTAAATACAGTTACAACCTGTAATATGAAAGTGACAAGTGACAAGTGACGTGACATACAGCTAAGCGAACCCATACTCAGAATTCGTTCTCTGCATTTAAACCATCCAAAGTGCACACATACAGCAGTGAACACACCGTGCAAACACACCCGGAGCGGTATAATATTTATATACTTACATGTATACACCGTCTAATATGGAGCCTCCCGAAATTTAAATGAAATCACAAATACCTCTGCATTAGCATTTTTGTACAAGGACAAAACTTTGCCATAAACAATCTAACTCAGTAGTGAAATGTTGTTGTTGTTGTTGATGATGATGTTTTTCATTTACAAACTGATCGTGTGTGACTAAGACTATGTTTCAGCCAATGACTGTTTTGCCCCGTTCGAAATTGTTCGGACTTGCCGTTAGGAACTGTTAGGACCTATTTTAGGGATCGTTTGAAGAGTGTTAGGACCTGTTAGGAACTGATTTATTGGCTCAAAGGCCTTAGTGAGGTCAAGGGTGAAGAATGAAACAAGAAAGATTTTACATGGAGGTGTGCTATCTTTTAATCTCTTAATTGCATTAAAAGTCTTAAGAAATGAAGTAAAAATAATGCTCATCAGGTGGGTTTGAGTTTATGATCAAGTTATCAAACCATTCTCTCATGTAGATGTTTTTTTTTGTTTACAGAGCAGCCAGTCGTGGTTAAACATTTATATTTCGTGGCTGGTTTTCAAGCCAAAAAAAAAAAAAAAAGAGTAGAAATGTTTTCTCTAATTCTAAGCCTAGGATGTGGACCTTGCATTTGGACACAAACAACTCCCGCGAGGTTGTAGGGGTGGGCGGGGTTTATGTATCCTGAGGGGCGGAGCCAAGCAGCCATTTGAGACGGACAAACTGAAGCAGTGTAATTAACGGAGGAAGCAGCGGATAACGGTGAAGTATTTCAGCTTAAGTATTTCAACTTCAAATTACTGCTAAAATGACTAATAAGACTGAGTTTATAGTTTTGACGTCTTTAACGTGTACTAAAGAATAACCCTAGCGTGTTTTTTCGGTGTAGTTTGATTATTATTAAACCCAGTCAAACAATTTACTATAATAATCAACTCTGTTTTAGTGAAACTGTCATTGTTTATTATCGATATACTTAATGAAAAATAGATCACCTTTAAAAAGTGATTTTAGAAAACTGAGTTTGTTTGTTTTTTTCTCTATGGTTTTACCCGCAAATGTATTTCTGAAGTGGCGAAAACAAACAATTTAAGAAGATTACAGGGAATTAATGGGCTTGTGAACGCTGCATCAGCATAATAATAAGTACAAACTGTTTCTGCTTGTTTTGCTTTAAAGGATACTCTGCAAAATACCCCCCCCCCCACACACACACACACATACAGTACATACACACATACAAACACACATACGCACATGCACACACACATACAAACAAACACACACACATACAAACACACATACGCACATGCACACACACGCATGCACACACACATGCACACACACACATTCATACGCACATGCACACACACATGCACACACACACATATATACACACGCACATGCACACACACACACATACACACACACACGCACACACCACCAAAAGCCTTTATACACTCATTCCTAATGGGGATGGATTACAAACCCAAAAACATTTCTAGATGTGCATTTGGAATAAAAATAAAAAACATCCACCCAAACCAGGGTTGTGCTACCACCTAATTTCTTCAAATGTTATTTTTTTATTTGACATAAGAGGTGTTGGTATATAGACAATTAAATGCGACCAAATAGTTTGGTTTGATTTGAATTTTTTAAACAATTTACCGGACATGTACAAAACTGCACAGAATTCCACCTTTTAATTTCCTCCTCCTCCACATTTCAGCCATAGTATTTGTGTCTTCTGTAATAGACATCTTTTGTTTGTACTTACAGTATTTGAGTTTCTCAGTTTTTCTGCTGTGTTGTCAGGTTGACAGGACTGTGTTGTTAGGTTGTTGTCAGCTACGGACACAAGTGTAGGTATAAAAGATTTGATTAAACTTGCCGTTCTATACAGTTAACTTTCTGGGACAGTCATGAACTAGGACTGAGTAACTCCTAGATCCTTGCTGGAGTCTCAGAGTTACAGTTGAAGATGTTGCGCTACGTGATCATCTCTGCACATCTTATGATGGCTCTAAAGGTTCAAGGTGAGCTGTCGGAGAGAACACCGCCACCAATTTTAGGATGCATTTATTATACTGGATGAACAGGGTTATGTGTTTATCGGATCAGGGTTAATAACATTAATCACTGAAATGTCTGATTTGTTTTCTCTCAGCCCAGTGTGAGAGTCCTGCTGTTGGAGAAAACCTGAATATGACTGAAATATCAGACCAACAGACTTTTCCTGAAGGCTACACTGTAAAGTTCAAATGTTCCACCGGTTATATTCCAGAGCGAACATCAGCTTCCAGGTCAATCACCTGCATTGGAAACCAGTGGAGCAAACTCCAACTTCAGTGTAAAAGTAATTAGTCTCTAAACATCTTTTTAGGTTAAACTTATACTTACTTTGGATTACCGGTGGTCAACATGACAAAAAATATCATATCACGATTCTCATAAACTTTTTTTAATGCTGTTTCTCTTTGTTCTGTGCAAGTCAAAAGGAGAAGAAAATGTCTGTGTTTACTGCATGTGTATTTTTATCCAGAAAAATCCTGTGGAAAGCCTGGTGAGATTCTCCATGGAAAGTATTTATTTCCAGAAGGCTTTCGGTATGGTGCAACAATCAAAGCACAGTGTAACGAAGGGTAAATTTATTTCTTTTTTTTGTAAGAAACAAATTGTCCATATTTGTTTATGTACTCGGGGGGCACGGTGGCTTAGTGGTTAGCACGTTTGCCTCACACCTCCAGGGTTGGGGGTTCGATTCTCGCCTTGTGTGTGTGGAGTTTGCATGTTCTCCCCGTGACACGGGGGTTTCCTCCGGGTACTCCTGTTTCCTCCCCCGGTCCAAAGACATGCATGGTAGGTTGATTGGCATCTCTGCCCGTAGTGTGTGAGTGAATGAGAGTGTGTGTGCCCTGCGATGGGTTGGCACTCCGTCCAGGGTGTATCCTGCCTTGATACCCGATGACGCCTGAGATAGGCACAGGCTCCCCGTGACCCGAGTAGTTCAGATAAGCGGTAGAAAATGAATGAATGTTTATGTATGCACTTGTACGTAACTGCATAGAGATTCCAACAAACTAGACCAGTGGTTCCCAAACTTTACCTTCACAAAATAACTTTATTTGATCAAACACAACTTTATTATACAAATCATATATTTTTATGATTTTTTTAAGTGACTCACCGTATAATGAGATGGATGTGCTTGAAATGACTTGCATAACTCTGGGATGTTTGTTTGTATCGGAGACAGTTTTAGTCATAAATCATTGTCTATGCAGAGTCTTTATGCTGGTAAGCGCTGAAAACCCACTTTCGTACAGGTATGTTGTCGAGAAGGGCAGTAATGTTTTCAAAGTGCGATCTGCTAAGGCAAGATAATCTGCATGCAAAGCTATCCAGAAATCTGGTAGTGATTTTTGTGTAAACTCAATTTTCAAAGCACCACTCGTCGAGATTTCAATGAGACTCTCTTGCTCAGAAATGGTGAGGTGTGCTGTGGGGTGGCAGAGAATAGATGGCGAATCCATTTGTTTGCATTGTTTGTCTCTGGAAAATACCATCATAAATATACCGGACATAATCCAGCAGCTGAGCCAAACCAGCTACATCAGTCGATTCGTCAATTTCTAAAGCGCAGAAATCGCTGGATTTTATGCGAAGCTATAGTTGTTTTAAAACGTCTTCTGCCATATCAGCGATGCGACGTGAAACTGTGTGTGAAGTACACGCGATACGTAAAGACGTGCACTTACGCACGACACTTGAGTGGACACAGATTTTTGTTTATCGCAGATGGGGTAATTTGATTGGATGTCATGAATTTGACCTTTTATGCCACTAACTGGCTACATTGCTACATAGAGGGGACACGTCTTTATATTTAGTCTGAGAAATACATGTCTGCTTGAATATTAGGTGTGGTATAATTACATTAACAGTACACTTCAGCATTTTGTTCGCGTACCCCCTCCGTTACGTGGCGTACCCCCGGGGGTACACGTACCCCAGTTTGGGAACCACTGAACTAGACCAATGTTCTGACACTAGATTGTATAATTATAAATATTGTCTTTTGAATAAAGGCTTATGGTAAATGGGAAGTTAATTCTATGCACACAATTTTTTTTGCCCAATGTTTTTGTCCCAGTAAAGTACTTGGAACAACTTGGAAAGCATATTTTAAAACAAATCCCTGTTTGCAGTTATCAGCTTATTGGATATCCAGTGAGAAATTGCAGAGAAACAGGCTGGGATAAGACACATCCTGTATGTGAAGGTAATACTATTTTAAAATGGTACATTTTTCATCTTTAAAAATGGTTTTGTGTTAGAACATTTAACCTGGTTTTAATTTCATGAATCTGACTTCTTTTGTGGAGGGTCATTCCTGTTATCTCCAGCCAAATGATGTTTAATACAGAGGTATTTTCCAGACAGTTGTCCAAAGGAATTCTAAATTGTATTTGCAATTATGGGTAAATCGTGACGTAATTGAAGCGATAAAACAAATCACGTTTCAACAGTGATGACCTCAGAGGCTCTTCAACCTAAGATCTTTCAGTAGCATAATGAGTCTATTTATATTTTCAAGATTGTTAGAGAGATTGCATTTTTCTATATAGGTAAAGAAAATGGACTGTGATTTGGTAGTTTTTTTTGAACAAATATGAATTTAGCCAGAATTTCAAAACAGGCTAGTTGTAAATAAACCAAATCACTGATTGATCGATTCATTCCTCTTGTATGTTGTTATTGTCGCTTATAAAGATACTTTCAGAAAAGAGCTACTAGAGATAAAGTGTCTCCAGAGTCCTGTAAAATCTGCACGTTGATGTGATGTAAAAAAAAAAAAAATGTAAAAATCTTTGTCCACCTTTAGAAAAGACGTCTAAAGCCATGAGAGAAGACCTTCAGATTTTTGTAGAATAATTTAAAAATGCTTTTTTATTTTTATTTTTTTTTGTATCAGTGGTGAAGTGTATAAATCCTCCCAGTGTACCAGATGGGGTATTTGAACCAGAGGAGGAAGTGTATAACTATGGAGATGGAGTCTATTACTCTTGTAAGAGAGGTCTTGATCTGTTTGGACCTTCACTATTAACATGCTCCAATGATGGAACCTTTCAGCCTGCTCCTCCTCGGTGTCTGTGTGAGTTCCAGTCAATTCACTGTTGCAGAAATATTTGATTAAAAATTAGAACAAAGATCCTGCTTTTCTGTATTTAAATTCTTGATCATTGTTTTTGTGTTAGTTCTAAATTTGATTTATAGCATTAACGGGTACAAGGAATAAAAGATTCTCTCATTGTCTTTGTCATTGTTTTTATACAGTTGTGACCTGTGAGAGACCCGAAATCCTAAATGCAGTTAGAATCGAAGGAAAATCAGCACCTTATAAATACAGAGACTTTGTTCGCTACCGGTGTAATGAAGGCTACAAAATGGAAGGATCTGATTTCCTGATCTGTAAAGAAGATGGGTGGGATCCACCTCCTCCTCAGTGCACGAGTACTAATAATGAATATTTCTGAATCATATACATTTTGTTAGTTTGAGATAGCAAAAAGGACACGCGTTTTTAAAAATATTACTGCAAATATATAGTTTTCATTCTTTCTTTGCTATATACTGTACAATGCTTTGCAGTATTGTTGACTTGCATTTTAAGCCATGTTAAAATCCAACTGAAAAATATTTTACTTCCTTTTAGTGGTTCCAGGGTAAAAGATGTTGTTTTATGGTTTAAAGAGTTTTTTTTATCCTGTGGTGAGGAAGAGGTTCTCAGTAGTGGAAAGAATACAAAACCTTAATTTCAGCAACAGTACTGTAACTGTAGTAGAGATTCTAAAAGCTCTTGTCAATGAAGAACGGAAGTTTGTGAACGTTACCATGTGTTTGATGAGACTTTGTCCTTATATGCACATTAGTTCTAAGTTTTGATATGTTTAAGCCTTTTTGTCACATTATTGGAGCTGTGCTTAGGATCACTGTCTTGATAGATGTTCCAGTTGAGAGCAAGTTTTAATGTTGTGGCTGATGTCAGAATTGAGGTGTTGATTTAATATTTCTGTGCTCTTCTTTCATGCAGAGATCTGTGATCCACAAACCATCCAAAATGCAGTTATTGTTGGAAATTCCTCATTGTACAGATACAATGACTCTGTCCAAATCAGGTGTAATGAAGGCTACAAAACAGTGGGGTCTGATCGCCTGACCTGTGGGGAGAATGGATGGAGTCCAGGTTTCTCACATGTACTGGTAAAAATGACCAGTGGTTTTTGAACATTAAAGAATGTTTTATGTTTTAAAGATAGGGTTCATTGGCTGAGGCAGGTTTCCAATTTCCATTAACATTTTTATCTTTATATGTAATCCGCAGACGAGCCGGGAAGAAAAGACCATAACGAACCCCTTCCAGGCCACGCAGTTGCCTCCTGACCTCATTAAATGCGGCTCGATCCCTGGCCACCTTGGCCGTGTGTTCGAGGAAAACGGACATCTTTATTTCTCCCACAACATCCTGTCGACTCTCTCTGGCACGCTGTAGAACATTCTCACAGTCGCTATAATAGTGAAACCTGGCAATAACAGTGCGCGCTCGCTCACCGTGTTTGGGCTTCGGCTGAGAGGTTCTATGTGCTCGGTCTAACAGCGGTGTTTCTTCCAGTCTAAACGCTTCCTTAAGCATTGTAGAAACAACCGTAGTGTTAATGACGGTATCCTCAGGAATCCCGACAATCCTAATATTATTCCGTCGCGACCGAGATTCGAGGTCCTCACACTTATTTTGCAGCGAAACAAACTCTGCGGTTAAATGTGCGAGTTTGTTTTTAATCTCAGCTACATCGTCAGTACAGACGGAGAGAGAATCCCCCATTTCTCCCACTGTACCTCTGAGTGCGGCCAACTCTGCGTCTGAAGCGGCCTTATCGTTCGCCAGTTGTGTTTTTACTGACTGTAGGTCAGCTCTAATTGTGGACAATTCATCACCCAGTGCCGCTCGAAGTTCGGTTTTAAAAATCTCAGCAATGTCTTGCTTTAACAAGATTAGCAGTTCGTGCTTCAGGGACTCCGCATCAATTACCTGGGCGACTTCCCTGGGAGAGGTGGAGCTGCGGGGTGAAGACGGAGCCCCAGGGTCTGGGGTCGCTACCTGTGTAGCAGGCCTCAGTTGTTGGGCCATGGTGGCACGGGTTTTAGATGATTTTCTAGCCATGATAATACGTCCAAGTGTTGAAAAAGACTTTAACAAAGTATCCTAGGGGTAAATATATCAAAAAGGCAATCTAAATTGCGATATAAAATAATTACCATTAACTCTGCAGGAGTCTCAAATCACATGTCTTACTCCATTGGCTGCTCAACAGCGCCCCCAGGATCACTGTCTTCATAGATGTTCCAGTTGAGAGCAAGTTTTAATGTTGTGGCTGATGTCAGAATTGAGATGTTGCTTCAATATTTCTGTGCTCTTCTTTCATGCAGAGATCTGTGATCCACAAACCATCCAAAATGCAGTTATTGTTGGAATTTCCTCATTGTACAGATACAATGACTCTGTCCAAATCAGGTGTAATAAAGGCTACAAAACAGTGGGGTCTGATCGCCTGACCTGTGGGGTGAATGGATGGAGTCCAGGTTTCTCACCATGTACTGGTAAAAATAACCAGTGGTTTTTGAACATTAAAGAATGTTTTATGTTTTAAAGATAGGGTTCATTGGCTGAGGCAGGTTTCCAATTTCCATTAACATTATTTTTCATTTAATAATGCAGAAATATGAATAGACAATGATTTAAACTGATTTGTTTCATACTATATATTTTTAGATTAATTTTGTTTTATTTTTAACATTCTTCAGAGAACTGTCTCAGGGAATAGAGTGTGTTTTTTCCTAGTAGAAAGTGCATTAGCTAGCTGTATTACTTATTTTGGCCTGAGGGTTTTATTTAATTCCTGAAAGCAACTCAATCTTTTTCCACTACTCAGTTCACTGTTCCAAAAAAAAAAAAGAAATCCTGCTTTTCACATTTACATTCTTGATTGTTTTGATTGTTTTAGTTCTAGCTTTTTTATAGCACAAACAGGTACAAGGAATTAAAGATTCTCTCATTGTCTTTGTCGTTGTTTTTATACAGTTGTGACCTGTGAGAGACCCGAAATCCTAAATGTAGTTAGAATCGAAGGAAAATCGCCACCTTATAAATACAGAGACTTTGTTCGCTACCGGTGTAATAAAGGCTACAAAATGGAAGGATCTGATCGCATGATCTGTAAAGAAGATGGGTGGGATCCACCTCCTCCTCAGTGCACGAGTACTAATAATGAATATTTCTGAATAATATACATTGTTTTGTTAGTTTGAGATAGCAAAAATGACACGTGGTTTTAAAAATATTACTGCAAATATATAATTTTCATTCTTTCTTCCTCAGTTGTGACCTGTTTACCACCAACTCTTATACACAATGGACAATTTATCTTTCAGGAGGAATTATATGAGTATGGAAACAGTGTGAAATTCACGTGTAATAAAGGATTTAAACTTAAAGGCTCTGCAAATAGTTCATGTACCGAATATGGAATATTTAAGCCTTCTGCACCTCAGTGTGAGGGTAAGTCCTCGAGAAAAATCCCAATAATGTTCATTCGTGATTCTATTAATGATTAATACAAGGAGTTTTATATTGTTTCTTTTCTTTTGTTTGTTTTTCTTGTCTGTTTCTATTGATTTTTGTTTTTCTTCAGTCAGTGTGAGGCTATTTGGCTTTGCAGTATTGTTGATGACTTGCATTTTGAGACATGTTGAAATCCAACTGAAAAATATTTTACTTTCTTTTAGTGGTTCCAGGGTAAAAGATGTTGTTTTATGGTTTAAAGAGTTTTTTTTATCCTGTGGTGAGGAAGAGGTTCTCAGTAGTGGAAAGAATACAAAACCTTAATTTCAGCAACAGTACTGTAACTGTAGTAGAGATTCTAAAAGCTCTTGTCGATGAAGAACGGAAGTTTGTGAACGTTACCATGTGTTTGATGAGACTTTGTCCTTATATGCACATTAGTTCTAAGTTTTGAAATGTTTAAGCCATTTGGTTGAGGCAGGTTTCCAATTTCCATTAACATTTTTATTTTTCATTTATTAATGCAGAAACATGAATAAAAAATCTATTGTTTTAGTTCTAGCTTTTTTTATAGCACAAACAGGTACAAGGAATAAAAGATTCTCTCATTGTCTTTGTCATTGTTTTTATACAGTTGTGACCTGTGAGAGACCCAAAATCCTAAATGCAGTTAGAATCGAAGGAAAATGGCCACCTTATAAATACAGTGACTTTGTTAGCTACCGGTGTAATAAAGGCTACAAAATGGAAGGATCTGATCGCATAATCTGTAAAGAAGATGGGTGGGATCCACCTCCTCCTCAGTGCACAAGTACTAATAATGAATATTTCTGTATAATATAGTGTTATATATAGTTATATGTTAACTTCTTTCATGCAATCTAAAGTACAGTTTTTCAAAACATTATATCAAATGTATCATTTTCAGTCTTTCTTCCTCAGTTGTGACCTGTTCACCACCGCCTCTTATACACAATGGACAATTTAACCCTCAGAAGGAGTTATATAAGTATGGAAACAGAGTCACATTCACATGTAATGAAGGATTTAAACTTAAAGGCCCTGCAAGTAGTTTATGTACTATAGATGGAATATTTCAGCCTTCTCCTCAGTGTCAGGGTAAGTCCTTGAGAAAAATCCCAATAATCTTTACAGTTATAATTCTATTAATGATTAATACAAGGATCTTTATAATGTGTCTTTATTCTTGTTAATCAGTGGTTTTGAAATAGTAAAAATAAATAGTTTTGAATATTGTAGAATGTGAATAAAGAAAAACCATGGGAGCTCATTACAAAAAAAAAATCATTAAATGGACTGTGAATTGGGTTTAAGGAGTTAAAATAAACAACAGTGTATTGTACGTGACTGATTTCAACTGATTAACCTTTTAAATCTATGATGATAATGCAGTTTCTGGAATAAACACTTCATTTTGATGGCTTTACAAAAGAGAACATGATTTAATATATTTTTTTAGTAGTTTTACGATTGCTAAATAAACTCGTACACCATTGCAATATGGAGTTACTGATGTATGCATATTAAAACTGATTTGTTTCAACTCTAATAATATTGTACTAATATTACATTTATTTATCTCTTATGTTCTCAGCACAATGTGTCAGACCCCTTTGGATTTAGGGTTTTATTTAATTCCAGAGAGCAACTCAATCTTGTTCCACCACTCAATTCACTATTTAAAAATATTGAATATTTTTATTTATATATTTATATATATATATTTTTATATAGTGAATATTGTAGAATGTTGTGGGGTTTTTTATGTTTTGTAAATATGGTTTATTAGATGAGGTAGGTTCCCAATTTCAATCAAAGTTCTTTTTGGTAGTTTCAAGTCAATCACCTGCAAATGAAAACAGTGGACTGAACTACAGCTTCAGTGCAAATGTAATTCTCCTTAAAGACATTTTTTCAACCCACTCAGGTGTTTGTAGTGTTGGTGGAGGATTCATTGTTAATTTTTTGTAAAGCCTGAAAAATCAAGACATTTTATATATATTTTTAGTAAAGTCCTGTGGAAATCCGGGTGATATTTCCCATGGAAAATATTTAACTACAGAGGGAATTCTGTTTGGTGCAACAATCACTGCACAGTGTGACGAAGGGTTAGTAAAGCTGTGCCCTTATGTTTTTTTGGCTAAATACCTGTACATATAAACACAATTACACATAACATGGTTGTGTACATAAGATTTAACATACAATCACTGTTTGTAGGTATACGCTTGTTGGAGAAAGAACTAGAAATTGTCGAGATGATGGTTGGGATGGGAGAGACCCTGTGTGTGAGCTTCAGTGGTAGTCTGTTCTGACAACGGAACCTTTCCTCCTCCGCCTCTGTGTTCAAGTAAGTTATGCAGAATTACATGTAAATACAAAAATTAAGCTCCAAATGATATTTAGGTTATAATTTGGATGTTGGAAGTAATGCTTAAACAGTACTGATATCATAACTGATGCTGTGTTTTCGACCCAGTGTTATTTCATTTGATACAGTAATACAGGTTAACTTTATCTAAACTTCTAATCTTTTAACAAACGTTTTGGCATTTAAATGTTTTGACATTTTTCCGTTGTTTTTCCGTTGTTGAGTTCTACAGTTAACAATGGGGCACAAATCAGCCTTTTTGTCATTTATATTTCTTTTAGATTAATCATTTGTGATGCACCTATAATTGAAAATGAAGTTAGAGTTCAGGGCAAAGCACCACCCTACAAATATGCTGTTTGTTCAGTACGATTGTATTAATGGTTATACAATTGAAGATTCTGATGGATAAAATCCACCTTGTGCATGGGTATTGAACCATGCTTTTAATTCTTGACATCACTTGGCAGCACCCAAATCAGAATTACAGTTTTCTGTAACAAGTCTATTAATACAAGTGTAATGAAGGATTTAAACAGTCCACTTGTTTAGTAACAAGTCCATTTATTAATAGGTCATAAACATGGACCAAGCAGTTTGCACAACTGTCTAAACACAAACATTTATCCCATGTTCCAAAAAAAATAACCATGAGGGGAAAAAGAAATATACCGTGTGTCTAAATAAGTTTTCTTTTAATTTTTGCTTTTCAGTTCCAGCTACAAAGCTTATTCCAGTCCTGGTCAATGTGTCCTCCAGTGTGCCTCCAACAGAGCAAACTGCACCTAAAACCATGGACTGATACAAATCCCAGGGTGTCTCCAGCTAACGTGCTTTTCAAACAATTCTGCTCTATTCTCAGTTTTTACAAACTACATAATTGTTCATTAAACTGGCACAACAATAACCTTTCCAAGTATATGCCTTATGTGTTTATAGTCGCATTAAAATTGTACCGAATGTTTAGTCAAGTTTTTGTAGCTTTGAGTCAATTCATAGAGCTGTAAATGAAAAATATCAAATGTTAGCATTTTCATTGCATTACAAAAAGAAAAAAATACATTTTGTTACTATCGTGCATTAAAAAAACATTATTTCAGTGTGGTGTGATTCTTAAAATTCATGTATCATTTTAACCACAGTGATTTCTGCATTTTAATTTTTTTGCCGTGATTCATCTCAGTCAGTCGGAGAAACTCATCTGAAGCGCTGATGAGCACTGTTTCTGTTGTTACACTAGGGGTGAAATTGTCCTTTTTAGATTTGATTCTCCCTATACAACTGCTGCATTAAAAAACAACAATGGGTGAATGATTTATAACCTGCCTGATATTAACTTAATTTTACTTTTATACTTAATGTACTTATGCCTGAGAGATATGTTTGGCTAATGCTGAAAATGTCAATAGCCATATTCATATCTGAGTGAAATTTTGGAGATGCATTTCATTGTGTTGTAGAATACTGTATATGCAATGTTGCTGTTTCTTCAACAGATAAAATTTGGCAATCCAAATAGCTTTTCAGATGTTTACCAGAATTTAAATCTGATGTCTATTGGACAAATTTTTACATAACAATATAAATACAGTAAGGTTGATCGCTCAACATTTTCTCGATTTCTCAAAAAAAGTTTCATAATTTTATAATTTATTCAAAAAGTAAAATAGTGGGAATAAGCCTTGTCCTTGTTGACCTGATTTGAAGAAAGCAGTGTATGACACTTAGCAATGAAAATATTCTGTGTGACATTTACAAAAGTTAATGCAAACTTTTACTTTGCAAATGTAGTGTCATGTCATCCATTCTATAATTAAGATATTTCAAGTCAAAACTTTGGTTAAAAATGGAGAAATGGGAATGAATAATATTCCCAAGTAATAAAACTGTGCTCTCTCTCTCTCTCATTATATATATATATATATAAAATTATTTTTTATTTATCTTTGTTTCTGACTATTTTAAAACTTCCAAAATGTAGCATGTTGTTACGACCGTCTAGGGGTCAAATGAAAGTCTTCATTCAGAGATATTACAATTCACAAACTTTTATTCACTAGTTGACAAGGGTTTTAGGCTTCAGGGGGGATGAAGGCCAAAATAATAAACAGAACAATCTTCCTCAAAATACCTCTCTTACTAAACCAAAATGAAAGAAAATAAAAAACAATTTTGCTTACCTAACTCCCTCTCAAAACAACAATATAATAAAGGTATTCAATATAACTGCCGTCAATCCCCCCCTTGTCACCAGAGCTGATCCTGACCTCCCTGGGGCCCTAAGCAAAATTCTGCTAAGGGGCCCTCCTACCTGACCCGTGAGCCATGTAAACCATTTGCCACACATTCACACTTGACACCACACTGCTCCCACTACAAACCTTCCTCCTTTTAAAAAAGTTTTCTCCATCTCTCGGTCAAAGAGTAAAACAATACAGAATTGAATGAGGTATAAACAAATCTTTATTGAATGGAATATTTTAAATAGAATTTTGAGTTGAATATTAGCAATTGAATTTAACTTTGGTTCCCTCTACAGTCTGGGCATTTTCAGCATTGTTGATACCAGACTATTTGGACTGTGGAAGAAACTGAAACTTGAATGAGAGACTATAAACATTGTCATTTAGGAGTGCTATCACGCTACTTTTTGTACTGGTCCCTACACAGCTGCTGGAAAGCGCGCGTGTCATTTCGTGCCATGGCGCGGTTATCGAGCTGCCGTTTATGAACACCGTTGCCCTTGGGCATTTATTCACGCGAATGGTCACGCAGTAAATTGTTGTGTGACAGACAGGCCAAGAGATGCACAGGCAGCACTGCACAGCTAATTTAGCTAGTCAGATAGAAACTAGAGACAGAATCACATCAACTTTACTTTACTGTTATTTGCTCTTGCTGACATCAAACTTGAAGAGAACACAAGTTTATCTGATTGCTGTTCTCGCATTTCACTCTCATTTTGTTTCTTTTTTCTCTTTTCATGGCCAGATAGATAGCTCCGCTTCATATTGTCATCCACACAGTAAAATTAACACGCGCTGTAAAATGAGGCAGGGGGAGGCGGGGCCTTGCGTAATTTGCGGGCCCTACGCAACTTGCGTAGTGAGCGTATAGGGCCGATCGGCTCTGCTTGTCACAATAGGTTGGTACGTTTTGAATAAAAGTGTATTATGAAATTGTCTAGCTAACAAGTCAAAAACACATAAATGTATATCGTAATCGTAGTCAATATCAGGCATGGGTCAAGCACAAACAAATGTATCATTTGAAAGAATAAACAGAACAAAACAAAACTTACAGGCTCAACACACTCTGAACACAAACTTACAATCTTTATCTCTCTGATGTGACAATCAACAATAAATGAAGTGGGTTAACATTTAGAGGATATAGCATACAAATGTGCAATGTTAAAGCACAACGCAAACAAAGCAATGACGATGGCACGAAAAGGCCCTCTATCAGTGATCCAGGCAGTCCTTTTATCTGGGACAGGTGGAGATAATAACAAATCGGAGCGTTCGTCATATTAACTCGCCTTCCTGAAAACAAATCAAGTACAAGAGAGGACACCAGAGGGCAGCACAGAAATAAAACAACTGATTAAAGGTCATAACACCCCCACACTTCAAATAAAACATCCTTGTTTTACTGATGAATGCTTGATGGGGTGTCAGCAATTACATTGTCAATACCTTTCTTATGACAGATCACTAGATTGTAACTCTGACAGATTAGAGACCAAAACATAAGGCGATGATTTGCATTTGACATCCGCTGCAAAAACACAGGAGGATTTTGGTCGGTATATACTGTAACAGATTGTGCGCTGGAACCGACATATACCTCAAAATGTTGTAACGCAAGAATTAAAGCAAGAACTTCTTTCTCTATTATACTGTAGTTAACTTGGTGTTTGTGAAATTTCTATATAATTTCTATATATTCAATATATACTGATATATTGTTATTTCAACAAGCACGCCTTTTTAACCAATTTATGTTTTAACTTAACAAGACAAGTATTAATAAAAACAATATATATATTTTTAATGCAAATATTATTAATATTTAATTTAATCACAATTATTATATTATACATACAATAATTATTATATAAATACTATCACTATAGAGCTTTTCACTTATTACAAAGGTTACAACATAAAAAATGTTAGAATAAATTACTAGAAAAAAATAAAAATGTTTGAAGTTAAATAAATGTTCATTGATTGAATTACAAAGAGTCTTTCCACTGTTCAATGGCCTTCCCAGATGCTGGACAGTACCATTTACCTTTAATTTGAGTATGGCCAGTAAGTTTGTTCTTCGACTGACCACATAATTTACACTGGAAGTGGTAGCCTTCTTTTGACAGACGCTTTTTTGGTGGCTCCCCTCTTGCCACAAGCTCTGCCTTTCGTAGTCTCCATGCGCGTTGTCGGTTCTGGGACTGTTGGACTGGCTGTTGGTTGGTCACCAGGCAAAATGATAAAGAACCCTGAGCCAAGACCCACTGATGGGTGATGACCTGGCAGAAAGGATGTACTGTATAACCCATAGATATACATCTCTGCCGCTGATGGGTGATGACCCTGCCGATTTGGAAATCCAGGCCAGTTAAACCACACAGGATCATGCTTGACACTAGGCCAGAAAGAAGATTCACATGCCACATGAGTCAGGCTGGTGCCAGGTGCAGCTACATCTGTATGTGATGCCACAGTCTCAGTTCTAGCATGTTTGCGGTGGCGAATTACTGCTCACTCGTAAAGTTTTCAGGCTCCCGGAACTCGATAACAGCATGTCCGTGTTCCACGGGTGCTCTTTGTTGGAAGCCCTCTTGGGTTTGGCACTGAATGCTTTGCCACATTGATCTGCTGGGGAAGCTAATCTCCTTGCAGCAAAGTGTCCCGGTCAGTTCTCTTTTGTCAGTCAAGCAGCCTGACAAAACAAATCCATTTTAGAATAAAAAACTGCGCACAATTTTTTTAATTCCTTTTTTAAAAAAAGTAAATAAATATATGAAAAACATATCTTTTAAATATATATGATTTTCTCAGTACAATAAACTTGTAGTTCAGTACATATATAATATATGTATATGATGTGTGTATCTTTATAATACACATATATTTACTATAAAGTGCTCATTAAGTATATATTACATATTTATTTATTATTATTATTGAAGTGAATGTGGGGAACATAAGCCCAACTCACCAAGAAGAGACTTTAGTGTTGTTTATTGTTAATAATACCAGCTTGGTTCTGTCCAGCAGTTCTCTGCAGTCTTCAAGCAGCTGATTGATGTGACTGTATGTCATCACAACTGACACTGAGTCATAAACAGTCTGTGGATAAACAGATACATTGTTTGTATAATGAATGATCAGTAGTCTCTACAATCATATTCAATAACAGCATCAACAAAAATATTCTAAATGTTAATTCAGAAAATGAGAATCACATAGTAACTTTTTTATTTATGCTTTCACAAACATACAATGTTTGTCAATTCTCAAATAAAAATTCAGTTATAATAAAATAATATAAAGGTGTAAATACAGTTACAACCTGTCATATTGATATATTTACTTTTATAAATAATATAAAGGTGTAATTACAGTTACAACCTGTAATATTTATATACTTACACTTATAAATAATATAAAGGTATAATTACAGTTACAACCTGTAATATTTATAAACTTACACTTATAAATAATATAAAGGTATAATTACAGTTACAACCTGTAATATTTATAAACTTACGCTTATAAATAATATAAAGGCCTAAATACAGTTACAACCTGTAATATGAAAGTGACAAGTGACAAGTGACGTGACATACAGCTAAGCGAACCCATACTCAGAATTCGTTCTCTGCATTTAACCCATCCAAAGTGCACACATACAGCAGTGAACACACCGTGCAAACACACCCGGAGCAGTATAATATTTATATACTTACATGTATACACCGTCTAATATGGAGCCTCCCGAAATTTAAATGAAATCACAAATACCTCTGCATTAGCATTTTTGTACAAGGACAAAACTTTGCCATAAACAATCTAACTCAGTAGTGAAATGTTGTTGTTGTTGTTGATGATGATGTTTTTCATTTACAAACTGATCGTGTGTGACTAAGACTATGTTTCAGCCAATGACTGTTTTGCCCCGTTCGAAATTGTTCGGACTTGCCGTTAGGAACTGTTAGGACCTATTTTAGGGATCGTTTGAAGAGTGTTAGGACCTGTTAGGAACTGATTTATTGGCTCAAAGGCCTTAGTGAGGTCAAGGGTGAAGAATGAAACAAGAAAGATTTTACATGGAGGTGTGCTATCTTTTAATCTCTTAATTGCATTAAAAGTCTTAAGAAATGAAGTAAAAATAATGCTCATCAGGTGGGTTTGAGTTTATGATCAAGTTATCAAACCATTCTCTCATGTAGATGTTTTTTTTTGTTTACAGAGCAGCCACTCGTGGTTAAACATTTATATTTCGTGGCTGGTTTTCAAGCCAAAAAAAAAAAAAGAGTAGAAATGTTTTCTCTAATTCTAAGCCTAGGATTTGGACCTTGCATTTGGACACAAACAACTCCCGCGAGGTTGTAGGGGTGGGCGGGGTTTATGTATCCTGAGGGGCGGAGCCAAGCAGCCATTTGAGACGGACAAACTGAAGCAGTGTAATTAACGGAGGAAGCAGCGGATAACGGTGAAGTATTTCAGCTTAAGTATTTCAACTTCAAATTACTGCTAAAATGACTAATAAGACTGAGTTTATAGTTTTGACGTCTTTAACGTGTACTAAAGAATAACCCTAGCGTGTTTTTTCGGTGTAGTTTGATTATTATTAAACCCAGTCAAACAATTTACTATAATAATCAACTCTGTTTTAGTGAAACTGTCATTGTTTATTATCGATATACTTAATGAAAAATAGATCACCTTTAAAAAGTGATTTTAGAAAACTGAGTTTGTTTGTTTTTTTCTCTATGGTTTTACCCGCAAATGTATTTCTGAAGTGGCGAAAACAAACAATTTAAGAAGATTACAGGGAATTAATGGGCTTGTGAACGCTGCATCAGCATAATAATAAGTACAAACTGTTTCTGCTTGTTTTGCTTTAAAGGATACTCTGCAAAATACCCCCCCCCCCCCCACACACACACACACACACACACACATACAGTACATACACACATACAAACACACATACGCACATGCACACACACATACAAACAAACACACACACATACAAACACACATACGCACATGCACACACACGCATGCACACACACACATGCACACACACACATTCATACGCACATGCACACACACATGCACACACACACATATATACACACGCACATGCACACACACACATACACACACACACGCACACACCACCAAAAGCCTTTATACACTCATTCCTAATGGGGATGGATTACAAACCCAAAAACATTTCTAGATGTGCATTTGGAATAAAAATAAAAAACATCCACCCAAACCAGGGTTGTGCTACCACCTAATTTCTTCAAATGTTATTTTTTTATTTGACATAAGAGGTGTTGGTATATAGACAATTAAATGCGACCAAATAGTTTGGTTTGATTTGAATTTTTTAAACAATTTACCGGACATGTACAAAACTGCACAGAATTCCACCTTTTAATTTCCTCCTCCTCCACATTTCAGCCATAGTATTTGTGTCTTCTGTAATAGACATCTTTTGTTTGTACTTACAGTATTTGAGTTTCTCAGTTTTTCTGCTGTGTTGTCAGGTTGACAGGACTGTGTTGTTAGGTTGTTGTCAGCTACGGACACAAGTGTAGGTATAAAAGATTTGATTAAACTTGCCGTTCTATACAGTTAACTTTCTGGGACAGTCATGAACTAGGACTGAGTAACTCCTAGATCCTTGCTGGAGTCTCAGAGTTACAGTTGAAGATGTTGCGCTACGTGATCATCTCTGCACATCTTATGATGGCTCTAAAGGTTCAAGGTGAGCTGTCGTAGAGAACACCGCCACCAATTTTAGGATGCATTTATTATACTGGATGAACAGGGTTATGTGTTTATCGGATCAGGGTTAATAACATTAATCACTGAAATGTCTGATTTGTTTTCTCTCAGCCCAGTGTGAGAGTCCTGCTGTTGGAGAAAACCTGAATATGACTGAAATATCAGACCAACAGACTTTTCCTGAAGGCTACACTGTAAAGTTCAAATGTTCCACCGGTTATATTCCAGAGCGAACATCAGCTTCCAGGTCAATCACCTGCATTGGAAACCAGTGGAGCAAACTCCAACTTCAGTGTAAAAGTAATTAGTCTCTAAACATCTTTTTAGGTTAAACTTATACTTACTTTGGATTACCGGTGGTCAACATGACAAAAAATATCATATCACGATTCTCATAAACTTTTTTTAATGCTGTTTCTCTTTGTTCTGTGCAAGTCAAAAGGAGAAGAAAATGTCTGTGTTTACTGCATGTGTATTTTTATCCAGAAAAATCCTGTGGAAAGCCTGGTGAGATTCTCCATGGAAAGTATTTATTTCCAGAAGGCTTTCGGTATGGTGCAACAATCAAAGCACAGTGTAACGAAGGGTAAATTTATTTCTTTTTTTTGTAAGAAACAAATTGTCCATATTTGTTTATGTACTCGGGGGGCACGGTGGCTTAGTGGTTAGCACGTTTGCCTCACACCTCCAGGGTTGGGGGTTCGATTCTCGCCTTGTGTGTGTGGAGTTTGCATGTTCTCCCCGTGACACGGGGGTTTCCTCCGGGTACTCCTGTTTCCTCCCCCGGTCCAAAGACATGCATGGTAGGTTGATTGGCATCTCTGCCCGTAGTGTGTGAGTGAATGAGAGTGTGTGTGCCCTGCGATGGGTTGGCACTCCGTCCAGGGTGTATCCTGCCTTGATACCCGATGACGCCTGAGATAGGCACAGGCTCCCCGTGACCCGAGGAGTTCAGATAAGCGGTAGAAAATGAATGAATGAATGAATGTTTATGTATGCACTTGTACGTAACTGCATAGAGATTCCAACAAACTAGACCAGTGGTTCCCAAACTTTACCTTCACAAAATAACTTTATTTGATCAAACACAACTTTATTATACAAATCATATATTTTTATGATTTTTTTAAGTGACTCACCGTATAATGAGATGGATGTGCTTGAAATGACTTGCATAACTCTGGGATGTTTGTTTGTATCGGAGACAGTTTTAGTCATAAATCATTGTCTATGCAGAGTCTTTATGCTGGTAAGCGCTGAAAACCCACTTTCGTACAGGTATGTTGTCGAGAAGGGCAGTAATGTTTTCAAAGTGCGATCTGCTAAGGCAGGATAATCTGCATGCAAAGCTATCCAGAAATCTGGTAGTGATTTTTGTGTAAACTCAATTTTCAAAGCGCCACTCGTCGAGATTTCAATGAGACTCTCTTGCTCAGAAATGGTGAGGTGTGCTGTGGGGTGGCAGAGAATAGATGGCGAATCCATTTGTTTGCATTGTTTGTCTCTGGAAAATACCATCATAAATATACCGGACATAATCCAGCAGCTGAGCCAAACCAGCTACATCAGTCGATTCGTCAATTTCTAAAGCGCAGAAATCGCTGGATTTTATGCGAAGCTATAGTTGTTTTAAAACGTCTTCTGCCATATCAGCGATGCGACGTGAAACTGTGTGTGAAGTACACGCGATACGTAAAGACGTGCACTTACGCACGACACTTGAGTGGACACAGATTTTTGTTTATCGCAGATGGGGTAATTTGATTGGATGTCATGAATTTGACCTTTTATGCCACTAACTGGCTACATTGCTACATAGAGGGGACACGTCTTTATATTTAGTCTGAGAAATACATGTCTGCTTGAATATTAGGTGTGGTATAATTACATTAACAGTACACTTCAGCATTTTGTTCGCGTACCCCCTCCGTTACGTGGCGTACCCCCGGGGGTACACGTACCCCAGTTTGGGAACCACTGAACTAGACCAATGTTCTGACACTAGAAGTCCTCGAGAAAAATCCCAATAATCTTCAGTCGTGATTCTATTAATGTTTAATTCAAGGATTTTTATATTGTTTCTTTTCTTTTTTCTTCTTCTCTGTTTTACTGATTTTTTTTTCTTCAGTCAGTTTGAGGCTATTTGGCTTTGCAGTATTGTTGATGACTTGCATTTTGAGACATGTTGAAATCCAACTGAAAAATATTTTACTTCCTTTTAGTGGTTCCAGGGTAAAAGATGTTGTTTTATGGTTTAAAGAGTTTTTTATCCTGTGGTGAGGAAGAGCACTGTCTTGATAGATGTTCCAGTTGAGAGCAAGTTTTAATGTTGTGGCTGATGTCAGAATTGAGGTGTTGCTTCAATATTTCTGTGCTCTTCTTTCATGCAGAGATCTTCTGTGATCCACAAACCATCCAAAATGCAGTTATTGTTGGAATTTCCTCATTGTACAGATACAATGACTCTGTCAAAATCAGGTGTAATGAAGGCTACAAAACAGTGGGGTCTGATCGCCTGACCTGTGGGGAGAATGGATGGAGTCCAGGTTTCTCACCATGTATTGGTAAAAATGACCAGTGGTTTTTGAACATTAAAGAATGTTTTATGTTTTAAAGATAGGCTTCATTTGATTGAGGCAGGTTTCCAATTTCCATTAACATTATTTTTCATTTAATAATGCAGAAATATGAATAGACAATGATTTAAACTGATTTGTTTCATACTATAATTTTTATTATTAATTTTGTTATATTTTTAACATTTTTCAGAGAACTGTCTCAGGGAATAGGGTGTGTTTTTTCCTAGTAGAAAGTGCATTAGCTAGCTGTATTACTTATTTTGGCCTGAGGGTTTTATTTAATTCCTGAAAGCAACTCAATCTTTTTCCACTACTCAGTTCACTGTTTCAAAAAAAAATAATAAAAAAAAATAAATAAATCCTGCTTTTCACATTTACATTCTTGATTGTTTTGATTGTTTTAGTTCTAGCTTTTTTATAGCACAAATAGGTACAAGGAATAAAAGATTCTCTCATTGTCTTTTCCATTGTTTTTATACAGTTGTGACCTGTGAGAGACCCGAAATCCTAAATGCAGTTAGAATCGGAGGAAAATGGCCACCTTATAAATACAGAGACTTTGTTCGCTACCGGTGTAATGAAGGCTACAAAATGGAAGGATCTGATCGCATGATCTGTAAAGAAGATGGGTGGGATCCACCTCCTCCTCAGTGCACGAGTACTAATAATGAATATTTCTGAATAATATACATTGTTTTGTTAGTTTGAAATAGCAAAAAGGACATGCATTTTTAAAAAATATTATTGCAAATATATCATTTTCACTCTTTCTTCCTCAGTTGTGACCTGTTTACCACCGACTCTTATACACAATGGACAATTTAACCCTCAGAAGAAGGTATATGAGTATGGAAACAGTGTGAAATTCACGTGTAATAAAGGATTTAAACTTAAAGGCTCTGCAAGTAGTTTATGTACCGAACATGGAATATTTCAGCCTTCGCCACCTCAGTGTGAGGGTAAGTCCTCGAGAAAAATCCCAATAATCTTCAGTCGTGATTCTATTAATGTTTAATTCAAGGATTTTTATATTGTTTCTTTTCTTTTTTCTTCTTCTCTGTTTTTACTGATTTTTTTTTCTTCAGTCAGTTTGAGGCTATTTGGCTTTGCAGTATTGTTGATGACTTGCATTTTGAGCCATGTTGAAATCCAACTGAAAAATATTTTACTTCCTTTTAGTGGTTCCAGGGTAAAAGATGTTGTTTTATGGTTTAAAGAGTTTTTTATCCTGTGGTGAGGAAGAGCACTGTCTTGATAGATGTTCCAGTTGAGAGCAAGTTTTAATGTTGTGGCTGATGTCAGAATTGAGGTGTTGCTTCAATATTTCTGTGCTCTTCTTTCATGCAGAGATGAAGGCTACAAAACAGTGGGGTCTGATCGCCTAACCTGTGGGGTGAATGGATGGAGTCCAGGTTTCTCACCATGTACTGGTAAAAATAACCAGTGGTTTTTGAACATTAAAGAATGTTTTTTTTTTTAAAGATAGGCTTCATTTGATTGAGGCAGGTTTCCAATTTCCATTAACATTATTTTTCAGTTAATAATGCAGAAATATGAATAGACAATGATTTAATCTGATTTGTTTCATGCTATATATTTTTATATTAATTTTGTTTTATTTTTAACATTCTTCAGAGAACTGTCTCAGGGAATAGAGTGTTTTTTTTTCCTAGTAGGAAGTGCATTAGCTAGCTGTATTACTTATTTTGGCCTGAGGGTTTTATTTAATTCTTGAAAGCAACTCAATCTTTTTTAATTCCTCTATTTAATTCCTGAAAGCAACTCACTACTCAGTTCACTGTTTCAAAAAAAAAAATAAAAAAAATAAAAAAATCCTGCTTTTCACATTTACATTCTTGATTGTTTTGATTGTTTTAGTTCTAGATCTGATCGCATGATCTGTAAAGAAGATGGGTGGGATCCACCTCCTCCTCAGTGCATGGCAGTAGTGTAGTCGGGGCCATACGCATGTGTACTGTCACCAAATTCAGCACACACACCACTGATGTCCTGATAGTTATACTACAACACTTATTTTGGGGAAATGTCTTTTTGTATCATTTTTATGATTTTTTTAATATGAAAATAATTACACTAATTAATATGAAAATAATAACTTCACTATTATGGAAATTACATTCAATAACCTCACTGTAATACACTGTACTGTCACCAAATTCAGCTCACACATCACTGATGTCCTGATAGTTTTACTACAACACTTATTTTGAGAAACCTTTCTTTTTGATTATTTTTATTGTTTGCATTATAAACAATATACAACAATATACATTTCACTGTTATATAAACTTCAAAGAAAGAAAGAAAGGTGGAGGTGGAAAGTATGAGAAGGAGCACCATCCTGCTGAAGAATTTGCCCTCTCCTGTGGTATGTAATGGGCAGCAAGAATGTCTTGATACCTCAGGCTGTTGATGTTGCCATCCACTCTGCAGATCTCTCGCACGCCCCCATACTGAACGTAACCCCAAACCATAATTTTCCTCCACCGAACTTGACTGTTTTCTGTGTGAATCTTGGGTCCATGCGGGTTCCAATAGGTTTTCTGCAGGGTTTGCGATGCAAATGTATAGTTTTCACTCTTTCTTCCTCAGTTGTGACATGTTCACCACTGCCTCTTATAAACAATGGAAAATTTAACCCTCAGAAGGAGTTATATAAGTATGGAAACAGAGTCACATTCACATGTAATGAAGGATTTAAACTTAAAGGCCCTGCAAGTAGTTCATGTACTGAACATGGAATATTTCAGTCTTCTCCTCAGTGTCAGGGTAAGTCCTTGAGAAAAATCCCAATAATCTTTTCAGTTATAATTCTATTAATGAATAATACAAGGATCTTTATAATGTTTCTTTATTCTTGTTAATCAGTGGTTTTGAAATAGTAAAAATAAAGTTTTGAATATTGTAGAATGTGTTTGTATGTATTGTAGAGTGTTTTTTTTTAATGCTTTTTTTAAATGTTGTAATGTAAGATTAAAAACATTTTTTCAACCCACTCAGGTGTTTGTAGTGTTGTTGGAGGATTAATTGATAAATTTTTTGCACTGTTAATGGCTCAAAGTATGAAAATATTTTAGTAAAGTCCTGTGGAAATCCGGGTGATATTTCCCATGGAAAATATTTAACTCCAGATGGAATTGTGTTTGGTGCAACAGCCACTGCACAGTGTGACAAAGGGTTAGTAAAGCTGTGCTCTGATTTAAATATATAAACACAAATACACATAACATAGTTGTGTACATAAGATTTAACATACAATCACTGTTTGTAGGTATACGCTTGTTGGAGAAAGAACGAGAAATTGTCGAGATGATGATTGGGATGGGAGAGACCCTGTGTGTAAAGGTAATGAATTTTATGATAACCTTATCAGTTGTAGTAAACAATTTGTTGTTTGGAACAACTTAACATGTTCTTTTCTTCTCAGAGGTGAAATGTGAACCACACACTCTTATTGGAGCATCAGCGGTATCCTGTTCTGACAACGGAACCTTTTCTCCTCCTCCTCGGTGTTCAAGTAAGTTATGCAGAATTACATGTAAACAAAAAAATTAAGCTCCAAATGATATTTAGGTTATAATTTGGATGTTGGAAGTAATGCTTAACCAGTACTGATATCATAACTGATGCTTTGTTTTCGACCCAATGTTATTTCATTTGATACAGTAATACAGGTTAACTATCTAAACTTAAATTCAAATCTTTTAACAAACGTTTTGGCATTTAAATGTTTTTATGAAACTTTTCATAAGATTTTGCTTTCATAGGATTGTTCATATATTTGTATTTTCCTCTAAAATGGTAACATTTTTATTAATCTATCATGCGTTTTGTTTTGTTTTATTATATTTTTGGGCTTCTAAATGCAGTTGTTTTTCTGTTGTTGCACCTCCAATTGAAAATGAAGTTAGAGTTCAGGGCAAAGCACCACCCTACAAATATACCGTTTGTTCAGTACGATTGTATTAATGGTTACACAACTGAAGATTCTGATGGATAAAATCCACCTTGTGCATGGGTATTGAACCATGCTTTTAATTCTTGACATCACTTGGCAGCACCCAAATCAGAATTACAGTTCTCTGTAACAAGTCTATTAATACAAGTGTAATGAAGGATTTAAACAGTCCACTTGTTTTGTAACAGTCCATTTATTAATAGGTCATAAACATGGACCCAACAGTTTACACAACTGTCTAAACCCAAACATTTATCCCATGTTCCAAAAAATAACCATGAGGGGAAAAAGAAATATACCGTGTGTCTAAATAAGTTTTCTTTTCATTTTTGCTTTTCAGTTCCAGATACAAAGCTTATTCCAGTCCTGGTCAATGTGTCCTCCAGTGTGCCTCCAACAGAGCAAACTGCACCTAAAAGCATGGACTGATACAAATCCCAGGGTGTCTCCAGCTAACGTGCTTTTCAAAGCAATTCTGCTCTATTCTCAGTTTTTACAAACTACATAATTGATCATTAAACTGGCACAACAATAACCTTTCCAAGTATATGCCTTATGTATTTATAGTTCTGATTAAAATCTGTAAAAGTAAAAGTCTGTAATTAAAAGTCTGTAATTAAAATTTACCGAATGTTTAATCAAGTTTTTGTAGCTTTGAGTCAATTCATAGAGCTATAAATGAAAACTATCAAATGTTACCATTTAAATAGCAAAAAAATACAATTTGTTACTATCGTGCATTAAAAAAACATTATTTCAGTGTGGTGTGATTCTTAAAATGCATGTATCATTTTAACCACAGTGATTTCTGCATTTTAATTTTTTTGCCGTTATTCATCTGTCAGTCGGAGAAACTCATCTGCAGTGCTGAAATTGATGGACTGTTTCTGTTGTTACACTAGGGGGTGAAATTGTCCTTTTTAGATTTGATTTTTTCTCCCTATAAAATCCATCATACAAACATAACTAGGTTCTAAGTAATTAGGTTACTATCAGGCAACCTAGTTACTTAGAACCTAATTATGTTTGTATGATGGATTTTATTTTTATACTTAATGTTTTAATGTACTTATGCCTGAGAGAGGTTTTTGGCTAATGCTGAAAATGTCAATAGTATTCATATCTGAGTGAAATTTTGGAGGTGCATTTCATTGTGTTGTAGAATACAGTATATGCAATGTTGCTGTTTCTTCAACACAAAATTTGGCAATCCAAATAGCTTTCCAGATGTTTACCAGATATTAAATCTGATGTTCATTGGACAGATATTTTACATAATATATATAAAGTTGACCGCTAAACGTTTTTTCGATTTCTCAAAAAAAAGTTTAATAATTTTATAATTTATTCAAAAAGTAAAATAGTGGGAATAAGCCTTGTCCTTGTTGACCTGATTTGAAGAAAGCAGTGTATGACACTTAGCAATGAAAATATTCTGTGTGACATTTACAAAAGTTAATGCAAACATTTCCTTTGCAAATGTAGTGTCATATCATCCATTCTATAATTCAGATATTTCAAGTCAGAACTTTGGTTAAAAATGGAGAAATGGGAATGAATAATATTCCCAAGAATAAAACTGCTCTCTCTCTCTCTCTCTCTCTCTCTCTCTCTCTCTCTCTCTCTCTCTCTCATTTTTTATTTGATTATTTTTATTTTTTTTATACATATACACATACATTTTACACATATACATAAAATAGCAAAGTTGAAGATAAATGACTGAACATTTTAAAATGCATTTAAAGTAAAAATATATTTAAATCATATACTGTACGTGTAGAAGTTGATGGTGTATTGTATAGGATCTACTTGAAACTCTGCCTTTGATAGTCTTAAAAATGCTGTGATGTTACTAATACTTTGTAGGCGTATTTTAAACAAGTTATTTCATCAAGACTGCACTGTAATATGTAACAATTATTCAACAGGAAATTACAACAACTCGCAATATCCCATTTCCTCCTAGAATGTCCACTGATCACTCTAAATAATGACAAATAGCTTAAAAGACACATTTCACCCAGTGAGCTGTAAAAGATCAGTAATGGATTGTATAATTATTAACAGAAGCACTTTCAACACTGGAATATACTTGACATTAAACTAAGAGGCTGGAATGCTAGTTCGTTTTTAAAAAAGAAAAAAAACCAAGTGTGTTCTTTCGCAACAAGCACAAAAGCCTTTGTTTAGTGGTTCATTTCCTGCTGTACCTTTTACTGTATATTGCAGTTTAGTGGAAATGATTCACTGACTGTGGCTGTGTAAACAATAAAACTGGTTCTAATCCAAAATAAATAAAGAAGAAAGAAATAAAATTATATTGTTCAAATTGTACATAGTGTATTTAGGTACGTTCTTAAAAAACGATTCTAGCATTAATAAATTGTTTTTATTATTATTTTGTCTTGTTTAGTTATAATATAAAAAGACCTATAAATACCAGGCACTTTCTACTGATCTACTGCGGATACAGGAGGGTGTGGACAGAGAATTGTTCCAGAGAATTTGGACATGGCTCAAAAGGTCATGGGTAAGATAAGAAGGCACTTGTATGCCACTGTAAACATTATTATTAGCTTAACAGTCTATGTACAGTATAAGGTGTGCTTTGTACATAAAATCCTCAAAAATGTTAATGACGATTTAGGCTGTTCATCCCCATGAGAAGTACAGTATTATAGCATCAGAAGGCTCCTGTAATAAGAAATTATTACTAATAACATAATCCTATAATGTCTAATCAATAAAGAGTCAAATTCCAGTAAGGCAGTAAGGTAAAAAAAATAGAATAAGTATATAAGTGCAATGATGTAGAAGCTCGTATATTTATATCCTTTTAACAACATTGTAGTATTCCTTATACATTGAATATGAAATAGATAAATGGACAAACCTCCTCTGAGACTTATATGTCAGAATCAGAATCAGGTTTATTGGCCAAGTGTGTTGACACACACAAGAAATTTGGTTAAAGCTGTTTGTGACTCTTAAAAGTACAGACATAAATAACACTATACTGTACATTTAGCTTGGACTATACAAGACAAGACAAAACAGACTATACAACTACACAAGACAATACAGACGATGTGAGACAATACATCCAGGGGCCACTGACTATTTTTTATCAAGCAAACCTAATAAAACCATTTGGATGCATCTTCTGTTGCTCTGTAAAATTTCACAGACATCTACCACATCAACAATAGACCACTATCACTGATTGGTGATTAGAACATTGGGTGGCACTCTTCTCATCACAGCCGTTACACAAGGTGTCACTTGTATGACTCAAGAAAGTTCAGCAGCATTGCTGGGATTTTTAAACATTGTGTAAACTTCCTCTTCACTTTATTACACACAACTTATTGTGTAACTATACTGTGCGTAAAATTAGATGCTGTAGCTTATCTTTTTGTTCATAACTGACTATTTTATTTTATTTTCACTAACGTTTTCCCCACATTACACACACTGTCATTCTATGGCCTAGTGCTAATAGAGATCTGATTAATGCATCAGCGCTTTAATTCTTTAGTCTGTGTATCAATCGCAGGTAAATCCAATCATCTGTAAACCCTAGGTCTAAGTCTATAGATTTCCCTGAGTGAGAAAGTCTGTGAAAGGCATTGTTTTAGTTTTTTTCCCTTTATTGTATAACAGCAAAAAGTGACCTTTATCTGTTGTGTTCTATTAACCATGTGACGTCACAGAACACTAACTTCCCACAGGAACAAGGTGAATGAAACACAACACCAACAGGAACATATTAAGTGTTATGGCTTTCATTTGATAGACACGTGTAGAGATGTGAGGAATTATGAGATGTGCTATCTAATTTCTATAGAAAATCGAACAGAAATGTGATATGGGAAATATTCAAGGTTTATTGTTATAGCGCCATAAAATGACCTGTTTGAGACTTTAAGCTCCACCCACATCTTCATTGTAGGGGCAGTGATGAAACCTGTGATGATGACTAAGGACACGACGATACTTCCTTAATGACTACATTACCTGCCTTCATTAAAGTCTTACTAAACTAGGTAACACCTGGCTGTTCAGGAATTAAATAAAAAGGTAAGTCACATTAAGTTTTTCTGCTTGCTAAATAAGCTAGTGTTTCCGAAACACACCTGTATTGTACCTGTGCACCTGCGCACCTATGTAGCGGTAACCTGTGTTAGCGGTACCGGTATTGTACCTGTGTTAGCGGTACCTGTATTGTACCTGTGTTAGCGGTACCGGTATTGTACCTGTGTTAGCGGTACCTGTATTGTACCTGTGTTAGCGGTACCTGTATTGTACCTGTGTTAGCGGTGTTAGCAATTACCTCATTTAAACTTTATAAACACGGACAAATCTCGGTTTATGCCTACTTAGCTATTTTCCCACCCACAGTTTCTTTGTCACACATGTACCTGACATTAAGTGCTTCAACTATAAAGACATTAAGAACAAAAGTAGTGTTTTAAAAAAAGAAATTTCTGCCAGGTAATTAGATGAACCTTAAATATGTGTGTGTGTGTGTGTGTGTGTGTTTTATCCCAAAGTGATAGGTAGTTAAAGTATAAACCTGAGCGCGGTTAATATTAAACCCGTAATAATAGCCAGGGTGAATATATAGTGCTGTATGTGTCTGAAACTGCTTTGCGTATGGAAAAGCTAAACCGGATTAGCTTAGTATTTATTTATTTATTTATTTATTTATTTAACTCACCAGGTTTAAAAGGAAAAGATGCGCGAGACCCCGTGGTACAGGCTGATCATCTTCCTCACATGTCTGATGAAGGTTACAGAAATCCAAGGTGAGATCTGGGCATTCCATTATTTTTATTAACTCCCCTATTGAAAAGATTTAGTAATTGGTGTCCCTGGCTCACTTTTTTTGTTTGTTTGTTTACTAAATGTGTTTTTGTTTTTTTGTTTTTTTTGTCAATTTACTTTCAGCTCACTTTCAATTTATAGACAGCTCTTTAGGTTGTAGAGTATAAATCATACAGCAGGTGTATACACAGATATTACTAATATAAAACATATGTACATTCATCTGGTCATTCAAAATGATTCTTATTAGTTTAACCATGTGTTGCTCCTCCGTTTATAGTTGCATAACATTTACGTTTACATTTCCAGCATTTAGCATACGCCCTTATGCCCTTACAGTTTTATTTCATTTTATACAACTGAGCAATTGAGGGAACCTGGGAATCAAACTCATAATCTTACGATTGGTATTCCAGCACCTCAACCACTAGGCTACCACATCCCATTACAAAGCCTTGAGTCACCTGGACAGGCTTTTCCTCTATAGGAACATTGCTGTGGAATTTCATTTCATTCAGTCACAAGAATATAACCGATGTCTGATTTCAGGTAGTTGTGTATGACTCACAATCTCTCACAACTTGCAACCTTGTCATTGTTCACTCACCTTCTGGTCCATCTGAAAATAACAGAGGAATAAGTTTACAAAATCAAGTTAGTAGTCAAGTTTGGAGATGGCTCTAGTTTGTGTCCATGCTTACATAGCTACCTAATTTAATATGATTTGACTAACAGTGTGTATAACGTCTAACAGACAGTGTGAAATAGACTTTTTTTAATTTATTTATGTCTGACTGCTGTTCTAAGAGCTAGCTCTGTAAATCCTGTATTTATAGGAGGATAATATGATAGCACCAACAAGAGTACACGCAATAGTATGAAGAATTAAGGCTGGTTCCTATTTCTTTCTAAGTGTAGATTTATGTACTGTAGCCCTATCAGTGACTGACTTGTCAGGTGGTTACACCCAGTGTTAAATTCTTTGACCTCTATTCGGACCAAAAATTTTAGACACATCCTGAAATACGGTCATGAAGAAAGAATAAAAATATTTACTCCGACAGTCTTTTTCTTATCAATAGTACGTATATCACTTTGGATAGTTAATCTTCCAAATAAGTAAATGTAAATGTATTTCAGAGAATATGTTAACACTGATCTGGGTCCAATTACCATCTCAGCAATGTTTGGTTTGCACAAATGGACTCCACAATATCTTTTGCATCCAATGAGAATATTTTCATTAAAACACTTCATATGAGTCTCTTTTAAGTTGTGTATATATTCTATTTTATCTTCTCAGCACAATGTGAGAGACCTGATGTTGGGGAAAACAGGCTTATAGTCGATGACTCGGGACAGAAGACATACCCAAATGGATCTACATTAACGTTCAAGTGTGCTACTGGTTATCGGCCTGTGGATTTATCAGCTCCCAAGATTATCACCTGTGTGGGAACCCAATGGACCAAACTGGAGCTTAATTGCACAAGTAATTCTCCTTATAGACATTTTATTATTCCTCAAAGCTTCTTGAATGTACTTTCAGAATGTTTGTATACCTGAACATTTTGTGTTTAGAGTTGAGTTAAATAATAAAAATAATAATAATCATAATAATAATAATAATAATTTATTTGCGTGTTTGTTTGTTTTGCTTCTTCACTTTGGTTTTATTTCTTGGTTAATGGAATTACAAATGCATACCTTATGGGTAAAACTAAACCAAAGGCTTAAAGCTAAAATTCAAGTGATAATATACATATAAATGGTGGCAGATATCAATAGTGAAGCACATATCTATATGACTGAAACTAAAGATGCTATCTAACAGATGTAGTCATTTAATTATTCTAATTATAGGCCGCTAACCCAGCCACTAAAGAGTTAGCTCTCAGTGCCGCTCCCAAGCCCAGATAAAAATAGGAGGGTTGCAGCAGGAAGGGCATCCACCTGTGTTAAATCTAATATGCCGCCCACGTGATCCGCTGTGGAGACCCCGAACAGGGAGCGGCCGAAGAAAAAAATAAATACATAAATAAAAATAACGAGAGGGATTTATTTTCTGTAGCATTGTCATGTCTAACATTTTTGTATTTGTACACTTTTAGAAAAGAGCTGTGGAGCCCTTCCTGATTTCCCCAATGGGAAATATACTTATCCAGATGGAATTCTGTTCGGTGCAACCGCCATCGCACAATGTAACACAGGGTAAAGCCATTCAGCCCTTTATTCTTTTGTGTGTGGACTTTGATTTTTTATCATGTTGTTCACATGTGGATGGATACATATTGTTAGCATGTGTGTTTAGAGCATGTCATTTTGTCGATTTGTAGGTTTTCGCTTCTTGGAGAAAATACTAGAAATTGTCGTGAGAATGGATGGGATGGGAGAGACCCTGTGTGTGAAGGTAATGAAAGATTTTCTGTTATATTATAAAACTGTAAAAGAAAGAAATCTTCCAAACGGCACCTTTAAGCAAATTGTTTTCTTTCTAGCGGTGAAATGTGAACCACCTCCCAGTATACAGAATGGAACGTTTGATCCCCTGGACGATTTTTATAACTATGGACAAGCAGTCACATACTCATGTATTAGAGATTACAATCTTATTGGAGAATCAACAATAGTCTGTTCTGCTAATGGAACTTTTCATCCTCCTCCTCCTCGGTGTTTACGTGAGTTACGCTGGAGATTTTTGTTCCCTGTTAAGAAACAATATTTTCCATGAAAGCTGTTATGCAGTTTTTTTTATTATTTAAGCTTCTGTTCCTTCTTTTCTTGTGCAGTGGTAGAGTGTGAGGCACCTAACATTAAAAACGCAGTTCGAGTTGAAGGAAAACCACCACCGTACAGATATAAAAATTTCGTCCGATACCAATGTAATAAAGGCTACATAATGAATGGATCTGGTTACCTGGTATGTGAAGAAAACGGATGGAATCCACCTCCTCCTGAGTGCATCAGTAAGATTAATCAGTGTTATATCATCTTGAGATTCTGATTTGTCAATGAGAGGGTTAGTCTCTGGTCCTACACTACATTTGTGTCTCTATTAAAGTAGTCAGAAGTTCTGGAATATTCTATTTCACATTAATATAGTATGAAAGGACAAGTTAGAGTGTTTTTTCCCCCCATCATATTCATCTGGGTTTATGTTATATTCAGTACTATACACACTATTTTATCTTCTCAGCCCAATGTGAGAGACCTGATGTTGGGGAAAACAGGCTTATAGTCGATGACTCGGGACAGAAGACATTCCCAAATGGATCTACATTAACGTTCAAGTGTGCTACTGGTTATCGGCCTGTGGATTTATCAGCTCCCAAGATTATCACCTGTGTGGGAACCCAATGGACCAAACTGGAGCTTAATTGCACAAGTAATTCTCCTTATAGACATTTTATTATTCCTCAAAGCTTCTTGAATTTTCTTTCAGAATGTTTGTATACCTGAACATTTTGTGTTTAGAGTTGAGTTAAATAATAAAAATAATAATAATCATAATAATAATAATAATAATTTATTTGCGTGTTTGTTTGTTTTGCTTCTTCACTTTGGTTTTATTTCTTGGTTAATGGAATTACAAATGCATACCTTATGGGTAAAACTAAACCAAAGGCTTAAAGCTAAAATTCAAGTGATAATATACATTTAAATGGTGGCAGATATCAATAGTGAAGCACATATCTATATGACTTAAACTAAAGATGGTATCTAACAGATGTATTCATTTAATTATTCTAATTATAGGCCGCTAACCCAGCCACTAAAGAGTTAGCTCTCAGTGCCGCTCCCAAGCCCAGATAAAAATAGGAGGGTTGCAGCAGGAAGGGCATCCACCTGTGTTAAATCTAATATGCCGCCCACGTGATCCGCTGTGGAGACCCCGAACAGGGAGCGGCCGAAGAAAAAAAATAAATACATAAATAAAAATAACGAGAGGGATTTATTTTCTGTAGCATTGTCATGTCTAACATTTTTGTATTTGTACACTTTTAGAAAAGAGCTGTGGAGCCCTTCCTGATTTCCCCAATGGGAAATATACTTATCCAGATGGAATTCTGTTCGGTGCAACCGCCATCGCACAATGTAACACAGGGTAAAGTCATTCAGCCCTTTATTCTTTTGTGTGTGGACTTTGATTTTTTATCATGTTGTTCACATGTGGATGGATACATATTGTTAGCATGTGTGTTTAGAGCATGTCATTTTGTCGATTTGTAGGTTTTCGCTTCTTGGAGAAAATACTAGAAATTGCCGTGAGAATGGATGGGATGGGAGAGACCCTGTGTGTGAAGGTAATGAAAGATTTTCTGTTATATTATAAAACTGTAAAAGAAAGAAATCTTCCAAACGGCACCTTTAAGCAAATTGTTTTCTTTCTAGCGGTGAAATGTGAACCACCTCCCAGTATACAGAATGGAACGTTTGATCCCCTGGACGATTTTTATAACTATGGACAAGCAGTCACATACTCATGTATTAGAGATTACAATCTTATTGGAGAATCAACAATAGTCTGTTCTGCTAATGGAACTTTTCATCCTCCTCCTCCTCGGTGTTTACGTGAGTTACGCTGGAGATTTTTGTTCCCTGTTAAGAAACAATATTTTCCATGAAAGCTGTTATGCAGTTTTTTTTATTATTTAAGCTTCTGTTCCTTCTTTTCTTGTGCAGTGGTAGAGTGTGAGGCACCTAACATTAAAAACGCAGTTCGAGTTGAAGGAAAACCACCACCGTACAGATATAAAAATTTCGTCCGATACCAATGTAATAAAGGCTACATAATGAATGGATCTGGTTACCTGGTATGTGAAGAAAACGGATGGAATCCACCTCCTCCTGAGTGCATCAGTAAGATTAATCAGTGTTATATCATCTTGAGATTCTGATTTGTCAATGAGAGGGTTAGTCTCTGGTCCTACACTACATTTGTGTCTCTATTAAAGTAGTCAGAAGTTCTATTTCACATTAATATAGTATGAAAGGACAAGTTAGAGTGTTTTTTCCCCCCATCATATTCATCTGGGTTTATGTTATTTTCAGTACTATACACACTTTATATTCTATTTTATCTTCTCAGCACAATGTGAGAGACCTGATGTTGGGGAAAACAGGGTTATAGTTGATGACTCGGGACAGAAAACATTCCCAAATGGATCTACATTAATGTTCAAGTGTTCTACTGGTTATCAGCCTGTAGATTCATCAGCTCCCAAGATTATCACCTGTGTGGGAACCGAATGGACCAAACTGGAGCTTAATTGCACGAGTAATTCTCCTTATAGACATTTTATTATTCCTCAAAGCTTCTTGAATTTTCTTTCAAAATGTTAGTGTATGTGAACATCCTTACAACAACAACACTGATAATAGATATTAATATTATTGTTATAATTATATTCTACCGGTTTTGGAATTACAAATGCATACCTTAGGAATAGAATAAAACCAATGGTTTTAAACCTAACCTTGAGGATCGTGTATTCTGTATAAACACACAGTTAAAAGAATCCAGTTGGAAAGTCATGTACACACTGCAGACAGGCATGCGTGTGTGTCTTAGTCTTTATGTTGTGCTTCTTTTTCTTCTAGTTTCTCGAATTAATCTCACCACAGCTCCACCATCAGACAGTAAGTATTTACAAATTCTTAAATCATAAAAAAAAAAAAAAAAATGCTTTGAAATTCACTTTGTCCTAGAGACTGGACTCATATTGATTGAGTAACTGTGTATTATATACAGGCCCCTGTTTGAAGCCCTGTGGAATAATTATAGCTGTGGTTGTATTTCTGCTGCTGTCCTTCTAGGTAAGACTGTCACAATAATAGATGAATTGTGTTGTTACCATACTGTAAAACATATCATGAAACTTATTTTACAAATATAAATACATGACGGGATCAGAAACAATAATGAGTTAATTGTGGGACAAATATAAAAATTTTAGCACATGAATAAGTGCTGTGAGGTGGATAGATACATAGGTATTGATAGATTACTTAGAGAGAAAGTAGTAAAAAATCCACAAAGCTAATATACACTGACTGTCCAAAATATTAAGAACATCTGTACGAATGCATTTACAACTATACTACCACTTCTGTCATCGTGACTTCCGTCATTTTCGGTCTCTGTTGCCAGTAACAGGGATGTTAGCTGCTTAATTCTGCTTATTTACTGCACTGCCTAAAGCAAGTTGTCACAGCATTGGTATCTTACTTTTTTTTCACCGATTGTCCTATTTTTTTTCTCTAGGACCCAAGAACTATCATTCTGACTGATGCCAAATTGTTTTGATAAGACTGAGGAACTCTTACAATATAGAAGTGATGCCCATTGATTTTTTTACAATCTTAGCGGTGAACTCTACTTTGTGATTGCCTTTCAGGAAAGCTGTTTTCCTGATTTTTATAGATTAGGTACAATTTTGCACTGTGATCTTTGTCTGGTATGAGTGTGTTTTAAATTATTTTGTGTTATTTAACAAATATAGTGTTAACTCTTTTCCCAGTTTTAATGTTGTTTTCCTGCCAGAGATGCTGCCTTCTGTAAAACATCCAGTGCAGGGGACAAAGTATTTAGAAATTCAACATCGAAATGGTTATTCAGTGGAGCACAAAAAAAGCACAAAAATCAATTCTAGAATTTGGAATTTGGTGTTTTTCTAAAAAATTAGATTTAATGGACAAAATACTGCACCTTTTTTGCTATTTTTTTTGTCATTGTCATTTTGCTTTTCTTATAATTAGATAATGTAAATAAACACAGATTAGGATGGAAGAATGTCATTGTATTTCACTGCTATGTATTAACACATAAGAATGTAAATCGAAATCAAAATTAACTGAGAGTCTGTAGAAAAGTTCAGGATTTCAGATTGCTTACTATTATATATAACATTTGGACACCACATGGCCAAAGGTATATGAACATTGGAGATATATGACCTTGTTGGACATCCCAGTCAAAAACATTACAGCATTACAAAATATGGACTCTAAAAATATGGGGTTATGACTGTGGGTGGTTCAAACACCTGTACTCAGTATTTAGGAGGAGTGTCCACAGACCTATTTACTCATTATGACTACTGATACTTTTATCCCTTAATGTAATCTCATACCAATATCACAACATTTGGATTAAAAACACTCCAACACACAATAACACAAATCTACAATACAAAATCTGTTTGCATTAAATTTTTATTTTGTAATTACTCTTTATCTGTCATTGTTTTTATGGTGTAATTTGTTTATTCCTAATCCTTCCATTCATTCATTCATTCATTCATTTTCTACCGCTTATCCGAACTACCTCGGGTCATGGGGAGCCTGTGCCTATCTCAGGCGTCATCGGGCATCAAGGCAGGATACACCCTGGACGGAGTGCCAACCCATCGCAGGGCACACACACACTCTCATTCACTCACGCAATCACACACTACGGAGAATTTTCCAGAGATGCCAATCAACCTACCATGCATGTCTTTGTACCAGGCGAGGAAACCGGAGTACCCGGAGGAACCGAACCACTAACCACTAAGAGACCTTAGTGCTAACCACTAAGCCACTGTGCCCCCTAATCTTTTTCGTTGTGTTATAATTTATTTTATTTTTTATTTTAATAACATTTAATAGTTACAACGTTTATAATAGTAATAGTTATATCTGATTTAGAGTCTCTGGGATATGCTCTCCCATATTTTTTTAAATATTTGTAATGTTTAGGCATTTAATCCTTAATTGTTTACTTTGCTTTAAATACGTTATGTCTCCTGTGCAAACACAGCTATGGCTGATTGACAGAAATGCTTATGGTAGCCTAATCTATAAGGGGCATTTAAAAAAAAACTTTTATGAGTTGAAGACTGGAAAAACGCAGCCTGGTCTGATGAATCTTGATTTCTGCTGAGGCACATTAATGGTAGATCAGAATTTGGAGTAAATCTATGAACCCATCTAGCCTTGTTCCAGGCTGATGCAAATGGTGAAATAGTATGGGGAAAGATTTCTTGACTCTTTAATGCTTCATTGATTGTTTGATTCATATTGCTTGAATGCCACAGAGTATTGTTGCTTTACCCATCCTCTAATGGCTACTTCTAGCATGATAATCAGAATCAGAATCGGGTTTATTGGCCAAGTGTGTTGACACACACAAGGAATTTGGTTTCAGCTGTTTGTGACTCTCAAAAGTACAGACATAAATAACACTATTCTATACATTTAGTTTGGACTATACAAGACAAGACAAAACAGACGATGTGAGACAATATAGACAGTATGAGTATTAAATATGAATACAGAATATATGACAGATCAGTAATGTACATAAAGTGTGAGAAGTGCACGGTAGTGCAAATAACAATATTGTGCAATATTATGCTTTTGTACAATATACAGCAGCAGTAGTGTGTGTAACATATACGGATGATGTGATGTCTGACAGTTCTGATAATGCAGTACTTATAGATATGAAGCAGGGAATATAATTATGGTGTGTTGTTAATCAGGGTGAAACTTCCTGTGTATGGCAGTTTTGGAAAACAGAGTTCTGTAGCGCCTGAGAGAAGGGAGGAGCTGAAGGAGTTTGTGTCCAGGGTGTGAAGGGTCAGTAGTGATATGTGGGATGTGGTAGCCTAGTGTTTAAGGTGTTGGACTACTGATTGGAAGGTCATGAGTTTGAATCCCAGGTCTACAAAGCTGCCACTGCTGGGCCCCTGAGCAAAGCCCTTAACCCTTAGTTGTATAAATTGAAATAAAATTGTAAGTCACTCTGGATAAGGATGTCAGAAATGTAGTAATTTTTCCTGCCCGGTTTCTGGTTCTTGTATAGTACAAGTCCTGGGGAGTGGGCAGGGGAGCACCAATTATTTTTCTGTTGTTTTAACTGTGTTGCAGTCTGTTCCTGTCCTGTTTTGTTGCTGCTCCAAACCAAATGGTGATGGATAGGGATGAGCCGGATACTCGGCTGAAACGAGTATCCGGTACGGATAAAGCACTTCTGCCAAGTACGAGTATTATACGAGTAATACGAGTCATTATCTGTGCTCGGATTGAATGAAGATCATCATTGTGTATCTGATTGTGTCAGCGTTCTGAGATAGGCTAGTCACAGCGCCCCTCCCCTACAGTGATAGGCTAGTCACAGCGCCCCTCCCCTACAGTGATAGGCTAGTCACAGCGCCCCTCCCCTACAGTGATAGGCTAGTCACAGCGCCCCTCCCCTACAGTGATAGGCTAGTCACAGCGCCCCTCCCCTACAGTGATAGGCTAGTCACAGCGCCCCTCCCCTACAGTGATAGGCTAGTCACAGTGCCCCTCCCCTACAGTGATAGACTAGTCACAGCGCCCCTCCCCTACACACATACAGATGTATTGTGTTGCTGTGTCTCGCTCTGCTCACTCACAGTCACACACAGAACAGCTCTCTGTCTCTCCCTCAGTCACTCGGGTTCGCGGGTCTTTTCCGTTAACGTTTAGGGTTTCTTCAGCTTTTTACTTCGGGTTGTAACGTTAATAATACGTACTTACTAACCAGTAGAGTTCTGGTAAACGTGGGTTCGTTCAGACGTGGTGCTTGTTTGGTAGAATGCGACTCGCATTGCATCTCTGCCTGTCGGAGATTTTTTTTCTTTTTTAAACCTTCAGCTGTCTCTAACCAGTAACCAGACACTGAGTGTCTGCCACGTTTTTGCTGTATTTCATAAAAACATAAAGGTAGTAAGCTAGTGTTATAAATATTACCAATTAATTATTACCGGTTAAAGCCCCGCCCATTTCAAGACGATAATTCATATGGTTAACAGATACGGATACAGATACAGATAATGCTGTACTCGCTCATCCCTAGTGATGGATGTATGTGCACAGGACAGATTCAATGATGGACCACGTGGCAAAGCAAAAAGCACCAATTTTTTCCCGTCGATGGGAAAGAAAATTATTTATTAGTTTGATCCAAGAGCGATTTTTTTTTTTACTTTGCTTTTACGCGTGTGAGTCTTTCAAAAGTGCGTCATCAGCTGTCTGCTTTATTTGAACGGAAAAGCACAGGCACGCGCAGCGTGCACGCGCAGTCAGAGCTTGAGGCGTTTATCTATAACGTTAATCGGCGGAAAGACGCAAAGACGGCAACCAAAAGCAGTGAAATTTCACTATTCTTAGTTGATAGAACAAACAAAATATTAATGCAAACAATCCATTCAATACTAAATAAAAATAATATTTATTGATTATCTTTGTCTTGTGAATATTTTTTTTATTAATGACTGCATTCATTGGACACACTGTTCGTAGAGAATGCACACATACATGAACTGATTTGATTCAAGACTGGCATCATTACATCATGCATAAAATTTTGGTGTCCACTTTTGACATTTTAAACAATACCATAACTTTTGGCTTACTACTGTATGTAGTCATATAATATATAATATAAAACTGAGGGCTAAAACCCCGAAAGATGAAATCCTAGAACCGCCCCTGGTTGTACAAATTCCTTGTACAAGTCAAACCCACAGTACTTGAAAATAAAGGTTATTCTGAATCTGAAGTTCCTCTTGGACATGTCTGTAAATATTATCTGTATATTATTGTCAAAGCAATCAAGTAAATAGATGGATGTATTGTACTGTATAATAGTGCTATGATGAACCACATTCATAGAAGTGTATGTAATGCTGACTGACTCATGTGCAGCTAACAGTGTTCGTAATGGCCAGCTGAAAAACCATGGGAGCTCATTATAAAAAAAATCATTAAATGAACTGTGAATTGGGTTTAAGGAGTTAAAAAAAACAACAGTGTATTGTACGTGACTGATTTCAACTGATTAACCTTTTAAATCTATGATGATAATGCAGTTTCTGGAATAAACACTTCATTTTGATGGCTTTACAAAAGAGAACATGATATATATTTTTTTAGTAGTCTTTACGATTGCTAAATAAACTCGTACACCATTGCAATATGGAGTTACTAATGTATGCATATTAAAACTGATTTGTTTCAACTCTGCTAATATTGTACTAATATTACATTTATTTATCTCTTATGTTCTCAGCACAATGTGTCAGACCCATTATTGGGGAAAATAGGATTCTCACTGAAACTTCAAGGCAAGACAATTTCCCTGATGGATCGACACTAACATATAAATGTTCCACTGGTTATGTACCGGAGCAGCCTGGAAGTTCCAATTCAATCACCTGCAAAGGAAACCAGTGGACTGAACTACAACTTCAGTGACAATGTGATTTTCCTCATAGACATTTTCTCATTCTAGCTTTTTCACCTAATGTGTTTGTAGTGATGGTGGGGCTTTAATTGTTTATTTTTGTACTGTTCATGGTGCAAAGCATTGAACTTTATGATAACTTTGTGTTCAGTGGTAGTAGACAATTTGTTTGTTTGTTTTTTAAACAGTTTGTTGTTTTTTGCTTTTCAGTGGTGAAATGTGAACCACCTCCCAGTATACAGAATGGAAATTTTGATCCCATGGATGAGGTTTATCAATATGATCAGGCAGTCACATACTCTTGTGAAAAAGATTACAATCTTATTGGAGAATCAACAATATCCTGTTCTGACAACGGATCCTTTCCTCCTCCTCCTCGGTGTTTAAGTAAGTTATGCAGAATTACATGTAAACACAAAAATTAGCTCCAAATGATATTTAGGTTATAATTTGGATGTTGTAAGTAATGCTTATAAAGTACTGATATCAACTGATTTGATTTGTTTTATTATATTTTTAGTTTTTTTTTTTTTTGGTATTGAAAGCATGTTATGAATTGTAGTTATTCATATTTTGATTATTTTCACCCAGCCAAATAATTAACAGCTTGTTTTTTTTTGTTGTTGTTTTTGTTTTGTTTTAAATCATCTTTTTTCTCATTTATGTTTCTGTCTGCATTTTTTTTAACTTTACAGAAATCAGTTGTGATGCACCTACAATTGAAAATGCAGTTAGAACTGGAGGCAAGTCACCACCCTACAAATATAAAGAGTTTGTCGAGTATCAGTGTAACACAGGCTACAAAATGGAAGGATCGCGCTCCCTTACATGTGAAGAAAACGGATGGAACCCATCTCCTCCATTGTGCATTGGTATTGAACCATGTTTTATGAATTGTAGTTTTGAGTCATAATCAAAGGTTTGATATTTTCACCCAGCCGTATTATTAACAGCTCATAGTCATGGTGGATGTCAACTTCAAATAGACAAATTTTCACACCAGCTTTTAGATTTTATACCAAATAGTGTGAAAAACTAAAAAACAAGGATAATGAGTCTTGCTGATGAGAGAGATTGGATGAAAATGTCCAGTGTTCTGAGCTGACAGGAAGTCTATAATAACAACCATGGTGAGCAAAAAGGAACTCGGCATGAGCGGCAGAAGTGACCGATGTGGTCTTCTGCTGTTGCATCCTTCAAGGTTTGATGCTTTGTCCATGCTGAGATGCTTTTCTGCTCACTGTGGAGTTACTTCACTTTCTGGCACCAACATTCATGCCATGATCATGAGAAAATATTAAACTATAGTATTGACATTGTTGTTCCAATACCTTCTGATGTATATAGGCACAAATGGTTTGTTTGAATGCTCACTTTTCATTTCTTTCTTATTTAAATAGAAGATAAAATAGGCCCAGGTCCAATCCCAATCACTGATGCTCCCCTAGATGATAAAGGTAAGTTGGATGGACCAGCACTAATAACGATCCTCATTGCACAAACAAAATATTAATGCAAACAATCCATTCAATACTAAATAAAAATAATATTTATTGATTATCTTTGTCTTGTGAATATTTTTTTTATTAATGACTGCATTCATTGGACACACTGTTCGTAGAGAATGCACACATACATGAACTGATTTGATTCAAGACTGGCATCATTACATCATGCATAAAATTTTGGTGTCCACTTTTGACATTTTAAACAATACCATAACTTTTGGTTTACTACTGTATGTAGTCATATAATATATAATATAAAACTGAGGGCTAAAACCCCGAAAGATGAAATCCTAGAACCGCCCCTGGTTGTACAAATTCCTTGTACAAGTCAAACCCACAGTACTTGAAAATAAAGGCTATTCTGAATCTGAAGTTCCTCTTGGACATGTCTGTAAATATTATCTGTATATTATTGTCAAAGCAATCAAGTAAATAGATGGATGTAGTGTACTGTAGGTAGTGATATGATGAACCACATTCATAGAAGTGTATGTAATGCTGACTGACTCGTGTGCAGCTAACAGTGTTCGTAATGGCCAGCTGAAAAACCATGGGAGCTCATTACAAAAAAAATCATTAAATGAACTGTGAATTGGGTTTAAGGAGTTAAAATAAACAACAGTGTATTGTACATGACTGATTTCAACTGATTAACCTTTTAAATCTATGATGATAATGCAGTTTCTGGAATAAACACTTCATTTTGATGGCTTTACAAAAGAGAACATGATATATTTTTTTTAGTAGTCTTTACGATTGCTAAATAAACCCGTACACCATTGCAATATGGAGTTACTAATGTATGCGTATTAAAACTGATTTGTTTCAACTCTGCTAATATTGTACTAATATTACATTTATTTATCTCTCATGTTCTCAGCACAATGTGTCAGACCCATTATTGGGGAAAATAGGATTCTCACTGAAACATATCTATATGACTGAAAGTATGTGATGTTGCAGTCTGTTCCTGTTCTGTTTTGTTGCTGCTCCAAACTAGACGGTGATGGATATATGTGCACAGGACAGAAAGTTGACCAGAATCTCAAAGGAGTGTTTCCAGAATCCATGTTACGAAAACAGAGGGTAGGAAGATGTTACAAAGACCTGCCCAGTATTTGTATATAACATTCCTATAAAGTGCTCAGTGAGTCTGAGTACATCTGTCTCAGTCACAAACATGGGAATCATAGATATATACACTAGATGTCGCCTTGTATAGGGCAGTACATTGGAGCGAATGCGTCAACTGAGCCGCCATCTTGGTACGGGGGACCCCCTCCTCTTAATGCATTAGCGTCAATGTAGGCAAAGATGTATGGCATAAATCGTCATGAATGTGATTTCTAGTTTTTTTGGTTCGTTCCAAAGGTCAGACATGTATTTATCATTAAGTCCAAAGAAAATTTAAGGTTTTGATATTAAGATAATCTACTTTTTCACAATATAATACATAGTGCTAGTAGGTGTAAGTTTATTAGTTACATTCTTCCACTTGAGTAAACTTCAAATGAACAATCACTACTTACCTTATAGCCTACTGCATGTAACACTGCTACAATGGTGTGACTGTACATGCTCATGTAAACATTTAAATTGTATTGGTTTATTAAATATGACACACAAAGCAATTTGCAGGTGGAAGCAAATCACAAATTTGAGAGGAACATAATGTGAAAGTTAGATAGTTGAGGTGCCAAAGACCGTTGAATCTTTTATTTATTCTTTTCCCGCAATACTTTTGCCACATTAAATAAGTATGTACTAAAGTCACACAAACCAAAAAAAAAACCCCACAAAGTTTGACTTTGAGGCTGAACTGCCAACCTAACTGGTGACATCTTTCCAGGACTGTCAGCTGAATTAACCATTTAAAAAAAAAGTTTTAATACTGCAACTGCAACTCATCTCTGTTTATCACCTGGGAATCTACAAACAGATTCAGATTCAGATTATTTTATTTAATGCCATGTCAGCAATCAAAAGCTATTTTCATGGCAAAATTCAATTACAAAAACACAAATATCATATAAATGCAATAAAAACAAAACAAATATAAACAGCAAGTCATATTATACAATTATTTATTTTAATTAACATACGATAAAAAAAAAATCCAAACCCTTTTCAGGCATAATGTCATTAAATATGTCCTTAAGTGAAGTAACTTGATAAAAGAGCATTCTGCTTGTGTTAAGTCCAGGACAATCTAATAAAATATGTTTGACAAATAGGGGAATCTTACAGAACATACATAAAGTTGGGTCTTCACCTTTAAGCAAAAAAAAGCACGGGTCAATTTTTAATGTCCTTATTAAGAGCTTCGGAATCTACAAACATTGTCGGTTTCCCTAACTGTCAAAAACTAAATTGTAACTAGCAGGGATTAGCTGCGGTCGTTAACCAAGGACTAAAACAAACCAACGGAACCAGAAATATAATTTTGTAACATTCAATATCATAAAACACATTCTCACCTGTGAAATGTAATCCCTTGCTGTCTGGTTTTTATATTTCTTTCGTTTGAACAACCATATGCAGCACAGAAGTCCGGCATCGTCCATGCATTTGAGGTAAAGGAGCACCGTACAAAGATGGCGGCGGTTTTGACGCATTTTTAGGACACCAAAGCGACATCTAGTGTATAGATACACAGATAGACATTTTGGCTTCATGTTACAGACTTCACTCATACACAGAAAACTAGAAAACCAACACAAAAAAAGTCACAGGATCTGAAGTGTTTTCTTTCATGTGAGTGAGAGCAAAGAAAGGACACGTCAGAACTTCAGAATGGGTTTTAATCTTGTTAGGATTAAAAAAAATAATAATTATATGACTAATTTATTTGTATTTTTGGAAGTAAAACCAGTAAAGTGTGTCAAAAAATATAAGAAAATTGTAAGAGTGGGTTGAACTGAGAAGATATTTTATTGAAAAAGGCAGATATCCTTCAGGAGAAGGTGGATCAAAGTCAAAGCACCACCATTTTCCACCATTATCCGGTTGTTATGTGTCTTTCTGAACTGTCAACAATAGCAGGATATATACAGTATCCACACTGTCCGAGTTTCTACGTGTTTTGGCCCTTTCGGCACTCCATAAGACAAGTTGCTAGTCATCTGACGAGTGGAATATTCACGTCTAAAACCCCAAGCAGAAACTAGAGATAATATCCATGCAACACGAGCAAAAAACGTAATCTTATGACGTAATCTACTGCGAGTTTACATGTAGAATGATTACGCTAAATGGTGAAGAATAGCTCATGTTCTCACAGGGGTGTAACCACAATTCCGGTCATTTATTCAGGATCTGGTGGTGTTTAAAAGGCTGTACTCGGTTTTTAACAGGTTCGACAGAGCTTTTTTGGGATTTAAACTGAAAAGGTGAGCTTTATTCTTGTTTGTTGACGGTAAATTAGTTCCTCTGGGTTAAACTGAACTGAACTGACCAGCTCAACGTTAATACCTGTTTCTAGCTTGTCTGCCATTTTAGTTCCTTCAAACTAAGTTAGCTTTGGTGGCTAATACAATATAAGGGACACTGTTCGGCTTTCGACTGTTTTCTGTTAACGTAAACTAGATAAAAAGAAATGTTCTAGAGCATTCTGGAAAATAACTTTAACGTTTTATTGTAGTTAGTTTTATGACGATTTTTTTTTGTCATGTTTTCCGTTACCACCTGACATTGGCCTAAAGCTAACATGAATTACTCCGAATGTTTAGTCAAAATATAGTCCAACGTTTGACTAATTATATATAATATATATATATATATATATATATATATATATATATATATATATATATATATATTTGTTTTTTTTTCTGAGCAAAAATATTAAACCCAATGGAAAGCTAACTACCTTCCTATCGCGTTTTTAGTTGTTGTTGTTGTTGTTGTTGTTGTAAGGAAACAAACACACCCTGGTTAGCGAGCTATCTAGTTAGTTTTCCCCCCCACTTAACTAAACAATATTACTGACCGTATTGCTGCAGTGAAAAGAACACTGAAAACCATGTGGGAGACACCGAGCTACACCCTGATCGTCCTTCTCATATGTCTCATGAAGGCTGGAGAAATCCGAGGTACAATCCGTTTTAATTAATAAATACAGATTAACTTTAATCATCTGTTATCTCTACCTTATTATATGATACTATGCGACTGTGTTTCACCCGATTTTCACTTTAAAGGTGCATCGATTGATTAGTTGATCAAAAAAAAAAAAAACACTAGTACAAATAATCTGGAACAAATTGGGTAATAAATAATAATACAGATGATAAACAGAAGTGTTTTATTATGGAAACTAGCTTAATACACACAGATGACCGAAGCAACAATATGATGTCTTGGACTAATCTGAATCACGCTGATGACAAAACAGTTCACAGAAAGAAGAAGGATATTCTGAAATGGATAACTATTTAGAAATGAATACAGTATTAACAGAAATGTTTATGGACTATCTCACTTATTTGTAAAAATAAATAAATAAATAAGCTGTGAAGAGCAAAAAGTGTGCGTTTGTGGCAAACAGTGGTGATTACTGAGTGATCGTCTTAGTCGCCCTCTCAATTCACAACCAGCAAATGTGATGTGAACCAGAGAGCCGTATCAAGTACAGGACGATGGTATCATAAAACCTCTACACTGATTACATGGGCAGTCTTTTCATAGACACACCCCATGATACCCATAGACCCATAGTATAATAGTGCTATGATGAACCACATTCATAGACATGTATGTAATGATGATAATACAATTTCTGGAATAAACACATCATTTTGATGGCTTTACAAAAGAGAACATGATTTAATATATATTTTTTGGTAGTCTTTACGATTGCTAAATAAACTCGTACACCATTACAATATGGAGTTACTATTGTATGCATATTAATACTGATTTGTTTCAACTCTACTAATATTGTACTAATATTACATTTATTTATCTCTTATCTCAGCACAATGTGTCAGACCCATTATTGGGGAAAATAGGATTCTCACTGAAACTTCAAGGCAAGACAATTTCCCTGATGGATCGACACTAACATACAAATGTTCCACTGGTTATGTACCGGCGCAGCCTGGAAGTTCCAATTCAATCACCTGCAAAGGAAACCAGTGGACTGAACTACAACTTCAGTGCAAATGTGATTTTCCTCATAGACATTTTCTCATTCTAGCTTTTTCCCCTAATGTGTTTGTAGTGATGGTGGGGCTTTAATTGTTTATTTTTGTACTGTTCATGGTGCAAAGCATGAATGTCAAGATATTTTATATATATTTTTAGTAAAGTCCTGTGGAAGTCCGGGTGATATTCAACATGGAAAGTATTTAACTCCAAATGGAATAGATTTTGGTGCAACAATCACTGCACAGTGTGACGAAGGGTTAGTAAAGCTGTGCCCTTATTTATTTATTTATTTATTTATTTTAAACTTACTCTTTGTTTAAATATATTCATGCAAATGCAAAAAACATGGTTGTGTACATAAGATTTAAAATACAATACTGTTTGTAGGTATATGCTTGTTGGAGAGAGTACTAGAAATTGTCAAGCTGAAGGTTGGGATGGAAGAGACCCTGTGTGTGAAGGTAATGAATTTTATGATAACTTTGTGTTCAGTGGTAGTAGACAATTTGTTTGTTTGTTTTTTTAAACAGTTTGTTGTTTTTTGCTTTTCAGCGGTGAAATGTAAACCACCTCCTAGTATACAGAATGGAAATTTTGATCCCATAGATGAGGTTTATAATTATAATCAGGCAGTCACATACTCTTGTGAAAAAGATTACAATCTTATTGGAGAATCAACAATATCCTGTTCTGACAAAGGATCCTTTCCTCCTCCTCCTCGGTGTTTAAGTAAGTTATGCAGAATTACATGTAAACACAAAAATTAAGCTCCAAATGATATTTAGGTTATAATTTGGATGTTGTAAGTAATGCTTATAAAGTACTGATATCATAATTGATTTGATTTGTTTTATTATTTTTTTAATTATTTTAATTTTTTTGGTATTAAAAGTACCAAAATGGTATTTTTTGTTTTTGTTTTGTTTTAAATCATCTTTTTTCTCATTTATGTTTCTGTCTGCATTTTTTTTTAACTTTACAGAAATCAGTTGTGATGCACCTACAATTGAAAATGCAGTTAGAACTGGAGGCAAGTCACCACCCTACAAATATAAAGAGTTTGTCGAGTATCAGTGTAACAAAGGCTACAAAATGGAAGGATCGCGCTCCCTTACATGTGAAGAAAACGGATGGAACCCATCTCCTCCATTGTGCATTGGTATTGAACCACGTTTTATGAATTGTAGTTTTGAGTCATAATCAAAGGTTTGATATTTTCACCCAGCCGTATTATTAACAGCTCATCGTCATGGTGGATGTCAACTTCAAATAGACAAATTTTCATACCAACAGCTTTTAGACTTTATACCAAATGGTGTGAAAAACTAAAAATCAAGGATAATGAGTCTTGTTGATGAGAGAGATTGGATGAAAATGTCCAGTGTTCTGAGCTGACAGGAAGTCTATAATAACAACCATTGTGAGCAAAAGTAACTCGGCATAAGCGGCAGAAGTGACCGATGTGGTCTTCTGCTATTGCATCCCCCAAGGTTTGATGCTTTGTCCATGCTGAGATGCTTTTCTGCTCACTGTGGAGTTACTTCACTTTCTGGCACCAACATTCATGCCATGATCATGAGAACTCCCAAATGAAAGCTGAAATTATAAACTAAAGTCTTGACATTGTTGTTCCAATACCTTCTGATGTATATAGGCACAAATGGTTTGTTTGAATGCTCACTTTTCATTTCTTTTTTTATTTAAATAGAAGATAAAATAGGCCCAGGTCCAATCCCAGTCACTGATGCTCCCCCGCATGATCAAGGTAGGATGTATTTTCCAAATGGACCAGCACTAATAAAGATCCTCATTGTTCTTGTATTTGTTAAATACCGATGTGTTGTTTATTATAGTTTTTTAAACGTAGCAGGAGACACACAGTCCGAATAGAACAGCAATTCTCCAATTTTGCCATGTTAAAAGTATGGTCTTTACCAAAACTCACAGGGTGTCCATACGTTCAGCCAGATTGCTAACATACTTTTGTATCATGATTGTAGATGTTTATGACACTTGTTTTTTGAACTAATAAGCTGTAATATTCTTTTATTCACAGGAAAGCTTACTGTTGGTGCTAAGGTTGGGATCGGGTTCGGGGTCGTGGGAGGGATCGGCTTATTGGGTAAGTGTACATTGTCTATTAAAAAAAAAATTGTTTTTTTTTTTTTTTTGGAAAATAGCTGTATATATTTATATCTGTATATATCTTAAAATGAGCATGTTAGTATAAAGCTGTGATTTAAATTACATCCAGCATTACTCTCAGAGCTGCTTGTTTTTAATTCCAAAACAATATGATTGAATATGCATGATTTGTAGTATATCTCTGTTTGTTTTCCATTTTAAACGATGTCCTGTTTTACCTTTCAGCATTTATCTTGTTTTATTTGAAGAAAAGGTCAGTGCAACTCTCGTTTCATTACAGTGAATACACTCATTATTGACAAATAAAGGTTTGAGCTTGTTCTTTAAAAAAACAAAAACTAATGCAGTTTGTCGCATGCTCACAGAATGCAGCTTATTTTAACAAGAATGTCTTTCATGTTCATTTGCATGTCGTGTCCCCTGCATTCTAATGTGCTCCAGAAAGATTCAGTAACTGCAACTGGTCCTGTCCTTCACATTAAAGATATTAATCTGCTGATTCGTTTTACTTTGTAACATGCACAAAAGTAAGAGCTGTAAGGGTTTTCAGCAGTGGAGTCAATTGTTTGTCACTTTATACACACATACACCATTTTTAAGAACCTGCTTATTTATGTAGTTGTCCAATCAGGTGACAGCGGCACACCGTGTAGATAAAGACCAGCAGCTTCAGATAACATTCACATCAAACATCACAATCAGGAAGAATTGATTTTGATCGTAGCATGGACGTTGGTGCCGATTATTGGTGTAGTTGTACGATTTCTTACAGGATTTGCAAAAAAAAAAGTAATTAGAGGTTGTAAGCAGTGGGATTATACAACAACAATTTTTTCTTCAATTTTTAAAAATAAGAACTAATTGCAGGTATGAACTCATGTTCATGAGTAAATGAGGAAGAACTTTGTACCATAAACCCCGTCGGATTAGTTCAAGGTATCATTTGCACAAACCTTTTGAATTTGGTGGTTTACTGAGTCTTTTTTTTATATGGTGCTTCACTAAAATTACAAAGACCTGTGAAAATCTCCACTGAAACCTCTTCATCACAGAACATGAACTGTCATGTAGTCACTTGCACGTCAGTGACTGGAAAAAGACCAGGTGAATTGTTTGTTTATCATCTTAATCTTTCAAATTTTTGGCGGGTCTGTGCCCATGATTGCCTCAGATTGCGACGTGTTTTTAGATGCTTTTCTGTTCGTCTCCGTTGTAAAGTGTTTGTATGAGTTACTATATCCTTCGTGTGTGTGTGGTGAAATGCTCAAACCAGCCCATCTGGCACCAACAACCATGCTATGGTTAAAGTCTCAGAGATCAAATTCTCCTTCATTCAGATGTTTGAACTTTAACTGAAGCTCCAGGGTTAGCGTTCCCATTAATTTTGCAATGTGTTTAGTGTGATCGTCGATAGTGATAGTTAGTGTTTCCCATTTTGTCATGTGTGTATATATATATATTTTTCATACAATTTGCTGAAGAAAATTGCTCTTAAATACAAGAGAAATAGGATGCCGTTTAAGAGTCCAATACTCAACTTTGGTTTCCAGAAATGGTTTCGGAAAGGTGCCCACTAGTAATGAAGAGAGCTCGTAACCACATCAGTGTCCTGGTAAGAAAATCCGATTGTCTCATATTCGATTCAATTCAATCACTTAAATCATTAGATTTGAGAGGAACTTGATCATTCTTTTTGATTGAATCTCATTCTTTCTAAAATTTCTAAACTTAGCTCTGCGTCGGCTAATCGACTTCCCACGTGGTTTATATCACCGCATGACCTTACACTCACACTAGAAAGTGACTACTCGCTTGTCACGATCACTCATCGTATTTTTCTATAATATCCTTATACAGTAATGAGATGTCTCGTCTTTTAGATTCAGCTTTACTGAGTCATAACAAATTCACTGCTGCTTGCTAGTGTGAATGTAGCATGCCATGTAACTAACCTGATTAATCTTGCTGTGAGAAATGTTAGTGTTTGATGTCTGCTTATTCAAGCTCATGCATGATCAATCATTGCCCAGAAATATACTAGTCATACTGTCTGTATACTTGCTTGTATTTTATTTATTTATTTATTTTATTTATATTTTTTTATTTAATTATTTGTATTTTTTTTAGAAATGAGTCCCTGTGAAAATCGTCGTTCCTCTGCTTCCTGCTGGTCTGTATGCTTTCCTCTGGAGCTCATCTTGGAGAGAGATCAGAGCTTCTGTTTTTTGTTTTTTTTTAATTTTTCATGAATGTGCACTTCGTAGATTAAGTTTTAGATTAAGACTTTCTCCTTCAGGACAGGGGCTCCCGATCATTTGAACAACCCAGACCTGGACTATAGGTGAGAGAGTGGGCGAGGTAGCTGAGGATTTATTGGCTGTAACCATCTGATTTATTCTGATCTTTGGTGGAGATGATATTAATGAGTTCTTACTCTTATCATCATTTGACAAAAGCAAAACCAGAGACATGTCGATTGGTCTAAAAGCTTCCAGTCTTTCTATTGTGAATGAAAATGATTGGGAACCTCTTTAAATTTATCATCTTGTCTTAATTCAAATATTTCTTACTCTACAGCATAGACCAAGCAAACAAAAATATAAACACTGATTTGGTTTAGCATCTCTTAGAAGTGCCTGGTGTGTATATATAACATAACACCGAATCCTTTTTAATGCACTTTTTATGTTCTGTCCTTAGCACTGCCTTGTCTATAATATTCACTTGTAAGAGTCAACATGCTGTAATAGAAACAAGGAAACTAGTATTAGACAAATTCCTTAACCAGAATGTCCTGATATCTCGCACTTCTAATCTTCAGCAATGTTTTCATCTTCCTTCACGTGTCCTACACCACTAGAAATATATACACCACCGGTAGCATGTTCTGTCTAGCTTGTGCTCGCTGCATCTACATCACCAAGTGCGATTGTGCCACTTCAGCTTAATTTAATGCAGAAGGATGTTTCATCATTAAACATGACTGGTAGCAGTAACGTACTCTTTAGAAACTATTCTGATCAGCAGCTGAGCTCTGTGAAGTCAAATTCCAATTGAAATACGACTTGCTATCAGCAAGTGATCGCCCTGACTGTAATTTAATAGTCGTAAATCTTTTATAACATTTATAAGACTAAAGATTGTGTTTGAGAATTGACTGCTATTAGAAAGCCTGTAGAAAAAAGGTCAATGGTTTGTGGTGTTTGATTTTTTTTTTTTACTTTTGTCTATTTAAAAATAGTGTTGTTCTTTTTGTGTGTGTGTGTTCATGTAGTGAATACAAGCACAGTCAACACTACAGGCATGATGATTTGAGATTGATGCTTACTGAGATTTTTTTTTTTACATATATTTACACCAAGTTATTTTGACTGCTCATTCATTCCGATGTGCGTGAATGTAAATATTTGGTTATCTGCTAGAATTTGCTTTTTTTGTTTGTTTGTTTATTATCAGTAAACCTTATTCTTCAGTAGTTCCACATGTTAACTGAGTGTCTTGAATGTAGAGTTTTTAGATAAGAACAAGAACTAAAGCAATCCAGGCAACAGCATTTGCATTTCAGTGAAATAAGCTTAAAGATTTTCAACACTGGATTCATATCAGAAGTAAATGTAATTGTGTTGTGGTTATAATCAGATAAGAGCCCTTTTCACTTTCTTATTGGTTTTGAATAAAAGAAAATCCAGTTTTTTCACATCCAGCCCCAGAGTCTCAGAGGAATCTACAGAATTATTTTTATTAAAGATTTTCATGGTCATCAAATCCTACAGGAGAACTTCATTATCATTAATGAATGACATCGGATATATTTACTGCTTAAAATCAGAAATGTAAATACGTATTGCGGGCTTCACGGAACACGGCTGTTTAAATTGTTCTTTTTCATGCTAATCTTATCAAATGTACAGAGAACGAGCTAAATTTGCATTCAAATATATTGTTGCAGTGTTGCAACCTTCACCCAACAAATTGTACTTGCCTTTTTTTTATTGTTAATATTTTCATTCAGTTGAAATCATATGAATGAGGATATGGTTCATTTCCCCACTGTTTAAATGTTTATTCAGACACGTTTCACTGGTAATACATCCTTTATTTGGTTCAGGTTTTTCCACAGATGACCTTGTCTGTCAAACATCCCATGATATTTAAAGCAGCATCAAACCCAGGACGCTGCCTGCGTCATTGTGGATATAGTGCATTGGCTATTACATGGTTTTAAGGTACGTGAATAGACCTTAATTTGTGTTTAAAAGTCCAGTCCAATGTTTTGACTTCAGAATGATCTGGATTTGTATTGGAGTTGATCGCTAAACTGCAAATAACCACAAAGCCAATAGAAGGTTGTGTTTAAATCCTAGGACTTTGACCTCCTATGGACAAAAAAATTTGCTAGGGCTCCATCTTAGTTATAATCCACTTAGAATAAATGAAAAGGTGTAAACGAAAAACAGGAAATATAACCTGATATGCGGGTAAGCAGAGGCAGGTGTTTCCAGTCATTTTAGACCTGTGTTGGATAAAATAGTACTTTTGTTTATTATTCATTTAAGTTAGCTGAAGGTCAGATAATATCTCAAGTACAGAACAGTGTGGGGGGTTTTGTGTTTGTCACTCCAAAAAAATGATCCAAATTCATTTATAAATAGATTTATTTCATCAGCATTCTTCTTTTGACCATGTAGCACTTCAAATGGCACAAATATACATACAAGCTTTAAATTATTGCAAAGTGTTCATTAAATTACACGTCCCGCAGTTAGGAAACGCCTTCTGGAGTTACAACGAGAATATTCTGAAGCATGAACTGTTTATAAAATGGAAAAAAAAGGTAATTGTTTTTATACGCTGTAGTAATAAATTCAATCGAATTACACAACTCAACTTATCCATTTTCTTACACTTATGTGATTAATTTTACTTTAAGAATGTAATCATAAGAACCCCATAATGAAACCCATAAGTTGAAGTTGTAGAAATTGAATTCATTACTATAAGGTATAAAAATGAATGAAATTGTTTCAAATGATCATTTCTATAGATAACAATATAGTGAATGACAATGAACAGATCAGGAAGGAGTCTCCAGTGTCAGTGCTTTGTAGAAAGCAGAAGCAGCCTTAGGAATCTGTTCAGGATGGAGGGCTTGAGAAAAACCACATAAGTAAAACAATTATTTTTTTTTAAATAAATAAAACTGATTTGCATTAACAAACTCATGTAGTAAGAGAGGAAGAAAATTTTGGGACGTGGTGTTATGTGTAACACATCATCCCACCACCACACCATTGTTTAGTTTTGTCTAACTGAACACTCCTCGTATAACTCAGGGATGTGAAAGGAGGTGGGAGGTTTAGGGAAGATTTAGTACTACACAACAGCTCTTTACAGAGATTAATGACTAAACCCCAGGCTTTGGTTTTAAAAGACACTTCTGTAGTAATTAAAAAAAAAGGTAAAACTGAAGGGATTTTACTTCAGTAATACATTTGGATTATGGCATTTTTGGCAAGTGCTACAACTCTTATGAAATACATACCAGGTTTGTCATTGTAGAAGACATTCAGTGTCAGAAAGGCAATAGAAAACTATTAAGAGAACAGCTGACTATTTTATACAACGAATACTTACATCATAAAGGGAAATTACTTTTCTGTAACAAATGTCAGCAAAACCATGTGATAAACTACCTGAAACAGCACAAGGCTGTAGCGCTGATGTGGATACAACGTGGAATGAAAACAGGTTTCCAATCGGGGTCAGCACAATCAAAACAAAACAAAAATCAAACCCGGAAAGGAATAGTTTGGCTTCGAATTACTCAGTCTGAGGCACTGAAATGCTCGGGCCTTTCGGATCATCGAAGCGGTCCATGGTGTGCAGCTGCATAATCATGTGCAGGCCGTAGGCGAGGATGAAAACCATGAGCAGAGAAGTGAGCAGCCCCATCCAGATTCCCGGTGTGAAGAAACTGGCACAGTCGCTGGCGTATGAGAAATCCCCAGTCACGTTGAAGCCCTGGATCTGGTTCAGAAAGGACAGTGATTAATTAAATGAGAGGTTTCTGGAGTGAAAAGCTTTCCAATGCTGCTAAAGGAATTCAGTCAATCTGACAAGCACCAGCTATGTCATTAAATTCAGCTTATTATTGGCTAATAATGACAAAGTAAGCTATAAAGACAAAATAAAATTGCAGGCATTGTCCAAAGCTTAAAGTTGCTTGTAAACCAGGAGCAGAACCTGCCTGCCATTTTGATTACATACACATTAGTAGATTTTCTAGTTCTAGGCCCTCACCCGGGACTGCAGTGCTACAAAAACAACCAGTTATATACAGATACGTTACTGCACTTGCTCATCAAATAAAAGAGTTTATAACACAAAATTAAGGATCACTTTACCTGCTCAGAAGAAATCTAAAGCTAATGCCCAGACTGACTCGTTCGATTCTTATTATTTTGCTTTTACTAAAGGTTATGCTTTCCTCTAAAAATACTAGTTTAGCCATGAAATTCTTCCGATTTCACATTACAATAAAAAAGGGTGCGGCGCTAAAGCGTAAACGTGTGTCCGGCACATTCCTGCATTGTTTTGGGTGCTCTTGTTTTCTGATGGAAAATAAGGAGTTTTCAATGAGTCCCAAACTAAATGGGACATGGTTAATGAATGCTTAATGGCACAGAGCTTTGTTTTATTTGAATGATCCAACTATTTCTACATGAAGCTCATTACTCGAATGGTTATTTGTTATTCTAGAACGTTCCACCAACAGAACATCCATAAAGTGAGGACTGGATTAAAACTATTCAATTCACGTGAGCAATAAAACTGGCTTAAATCTATAGGACTAGTAAATATAACAAAAGATGACAGTGGACTTTAATTTCTACTGCTTTAGCACACAAATTAATTAATAAATTAATAAATAAATGAATGAATGAAAAAAGATCCATCCCTGGGCCATAGATTGAGAACCAAGGGCTTAAAAGTATGACAGGGAATGTAGGAAGGTAGGGATAAGTCATGGTCATGTGACAGGAGCTCAACCATGTTGATAATAATATGAAGCGATGTCGGGAACGTCTGAGGATCATGTGACAGCGCTGAGTGTGAAGGTACCTGGAAGTCAGTGAAGAGGATGCTCCAGTGGGTGGCGTTGTCTGTCACAGTGCGTGGTACCAGTAGTGCGCTCTGTGTATTGCTCACTATCTGACAGTGGAAGGAATATTCGGCGGGAGAATAGATTCCACGACTGCCGTTGAAGTTGGCCGTCTGGCCGTCGTAGTTCAGCTGCACCCGCTCCATGACCGCCCAGTTACGAGCCGACACGGGGAAGAAGATCTTGCGCATGGTGAAGCTGGAGGTCGAACCAGAGATTTTTTCGCTATTATACATGTTATACATGTTTTTATTTGCATCACAAACAAACGTTTAATCGATAATGTATCATAGTATACACCGGCAAACCTTCTGAATACTCACATAAGCTGGAAGGATTTGAAATTCAGAACATTTTGGTAATTCAGGACAAGTCTGGAACACATTCGCAGATCAATTAAAATTTTGTCGCAAAACAAATAAAAGATGATAATATTCTCTTCTTCCAGATCAAACGCTCACCTGGATACGGTCTCATTACAGGAAGAACCGTCTAGAGAGACAGAGCCATTGAAAGTAAGAGAGCCCAAATCAAAAAACCCTCCCTTGTCGTGGGCGACGTTTAGTTTATCGGCCCAGAGCAGGATACAACTCTTTCCTTCGGTATTGTTGAAAGTCACTGGAGGTTTGACAGCTGGTTCTGTCGCCTGCAGCAGTGAGCGTCCTGCTAATTCCCAAGCCGTGGATGTGTCCTGAATCACCTATGGATGAGGCAAGATGGTGTGAATCATAAACAGGAACGTAGGGTTTTTACTCTGTAGGGATTTGTGCTGTTAGACTGAAAAACACAAACGTGTGGTTTATTTTTATTTTATTATTTTATTATACTGTAGATTTATACTTTCTAAGAGCTGCTGCTCTGATCTTATAGACTGTCCTGGGTTCATCCCAAGACTCTTAGTCACGGCATCACACATTATACTGCACGCTTTAGAGGACTTTATGAGTAACGACCCATTCATCTGGAGTCACTCAGGAGAAGTTCCTCTGTCTTTCCTATAACTGAGCTAACTATAGATCTACATCTGGATCTGCTTTGTGACACCGGGCCTCATTTATTAAGCAGGAAACAAACTGGGTTGATGTGTAAAAGTGTTTCTCCAAATTAAGCTGATTGTGAGAATTGTTACAAAAAAATGATTCTAAATGAATAGAATTAGTGAATATAAATCATAAAGCATGCAGTGAGATTGAATTATGGTTTTGTCAAGCATGTGATCTGTGCCTCTTACATGAGAAGGTCTCAGGCCGGTGTATACAGCGGTGTAAGGCACACTCTGAGCTCGCAGTGCAGTCAGGACATTTCCAATGGTCTCATCTACCAAAAGAAGGCAATTAGAATTAGAAACTGCAGACATTACACACTTTACATATGTGGGGGGAAAAAGGAGACAACTCACCATTTTTCCTAAGAAGCTCTTTTGAGTTGGCGCTGTCAAACAGAGCAAAACACAATAAATCATCAGTACGACACAGAAGCTGCACTTGTTCCTCATTAGGAGGTTTGAGGCTTATATTGAGTGTTATATTGTATCTCGAGTCTTTTGTTTGTTTTTTTATCTTCAAGGGAAAAGAAGAACTCTTCACATAAAATACTTAAAACATAATATCCCAGACAGTTAACTGAAGCTATGTTCACACACACACGGTTATTTTACGTGCTGCCAGTCTTCAGTCGCTGTACTATGACGTCACCAGGTGGCGTTCCTTCTACTGGTTGCCATATTGATAGCGTTTATCAGTGGCTGGCACAACTTTAATTCCACATACACTACATTTACAGCATTTGCATTTGCTTTCTTCCAACCTGCACCACAGTGCTGTATAACAACTGTACTGTCTCAGACCAGAAGGCCGTGCAGCGGGTAGTGAAAACTGCCCAATACATCACTGGTGTTGGACCTTCCCTAAGCAGGGAAGTATTCTCAAAGACTCCTCTCACCCCATCCGTGTACTATTTACTCCTCTCACATCTGGGAAACCATATAGGAGTCTTCGCTGCCACACAACAGACGCTTTCCCTCAGCTGTTAGCCTACTGAACTCTAAACTCAGACGCTGAACTCTATGTCCTATATGGACCAAATAATGTGTACAAAAAAAATAAAAAAATTGCTCTGAACAATACAGTCTCCCATGCACACTTACAATGATTTTATACCTCCTGATATTTTGCACACACACACGCACACACACACAGTTAATAGTTAATATTTCCAGTTATTTGCATTGAGCTGGTCTCTGCTTCTCTACCTCACTACTTGCACTATGTTCAATAATGTATATATACACATATTAAATATATTACTTATATACATTTGCATTTCTTTGGTTCTGTACTTGTACTCTGCACAATGACAATAAAGTTTAAGGGATCAAGGGCCAAAGCATATGGTGGCTCTTGGATTTGAACTAACGACCTTCTGATCAGAGGTCCATCACCTTAACCGCTAAGCTACCACATCCCTCTTAACAACTTTGTGTATTAATTCAGCAGCGTATATCTGCAGCATGTCATACAAGATGTTTCTGGTGCACCTGGTCATCTGTCGCTCATGTAAACGGTTGACGCCAGCTCTCACTGAAAATCAGCGATCTCTGGACACTTTTGTCTGTGTGTGTGTGTGTGTGTGAACACAGCTTTAGAACCAAAAGACAAATCTCTTCTGCAATGCTGTGCTTTACCCAGCGGTGTATGGGAGCCTGATGACCAGTAGCAAAGGCTGTGCTGTGTTCAGCTGAAGCTGGCTGATTTCTGACGCTGCAGTGATGAGTGCTGGAACTGCCAGCTCTTGCTGGAAGATCTTCTCGACCGAGTCGGCTGCAGTCCAGGCCAGAGCTGGCAGCACCATGGGAGTGGATGCCTGCAATGCGGACTGGAATGCATACAAAAAATAAAGAAATAAATAAAAGCGAACAATTCCACTTTGCCTCCTAAAATGTTGTGGGTGGAGTTGCTTATATAATAATGACAAACTTTGTACTTTACCTGTATAGCATGGCATTACCTACACTATATACCCATACTCCTAATGTATCTATATATGACTTATGTTTACATTTACAATGTAATAGACTTTTATAATTGCTATTTTATTGAAAATGGGAGACTTGACTTAACTTGAAATAACAATTAACGAGCCTTCGAAAGGCTTTCAGGACTGATATGAGATACAGGTTAAATGACATGTTTTTAAAAAGCATTTAAACATGGAATAAAGTTCATCCTCACCTCTAGGTTCACAAAGGCGCTGTCTTCCTTGTTGCCGTACACGCCTCCATATGCTGTGAAATCATCCATGCTTAACTACGCAGAGGAAATGTGTTTAAATCATATTGAATAGCTTTAATAAAGTTAATGAACCACTGTGTATATTCTAAACCTTAAATCATGTACACTATATGAACAATTACAGACATTACAGACATTATGTATAATGGATACATTTTTTTAATTAGTTCTTGGTTGGAACAAGCTTATTACTTAGTCCAAGCTGCTGTTATAGAAAATGAATCAACGCCTTCTGACCAGTCAGATTTGAATTAGACACTGCTGTGGTACAAAAAAATAAAAAAAACGGATCTAACGTTAATTCTTCCATTGTTATGTAATTCTCTCTGTCATTATAGTCCAGTTCCTCAAAGAAAAGGAAAGATGTGACAATTCTGGTGTGTCCTAAGGAAGCTCTAGGAGGAAGTAAGACTCAGCATCACACTACACTGAGAAAAGCAGTTGGAGTTGAGTCAGGATCATTCTTCTCACCTCGTCCTGTAAAAACAGCAGCACGTTGCGTGGTGAAGTTGTCAAGGCTGTTTTCAGATAGGACGCCAACTTCGCACCGGAGACGATCTCACCAGCTGATGGTTCAAGCAGGGTTGGCAAAGTGTACCTGCAGAAAACTACTGTCATTTTATACTTGCCTAGTAGTGATCGATATGACATTATTGTATTTAATTTTGCTACAAGCAGTAGAACCTTCTTATAGTCAACACATTTGTCTTATGTAGTATGATATCAGGAGAAGATGTGCATTTGGTAAATTTGGGATTTATTCCATCCAAAAGCAGTTTGAGGAGTCCTCAAAGGATCTTCATGGAGCAACTCTGGTTATATGTTGATTCCAGGCAGCCTTAATAACAACAATTATTGTTGTACTTACTTAATTACTTTCTTTATCCTGGTTATTGTCAGTTTAAATTAAAGGCAGAGTTCTGGATTCAACACTATTGTGTGCTCCATGATGTCACCTCTTATTAACAGGGATGTGGCAGCCTAGCGGTTAAGGTGTTGGACTACCAAATGGAAGGTTGTGAGTTTGATTCCCAGGTCCACTGCTGGGCCCCTGAGCAAGGCCCTTAACCCTTAATTGCTTAAAAATGTAAGTCGCTTCCCCTCCCTAGTCAGTAGACAGCACATGACTCTTCTGAGGCATTTGAAGCCAGCCAACTGCATCTTTTCACCCTGCTGCATCACTGCACAAAACTAACACGCTCTTCCACATCCATGAGCTCCCAGACTCGTTCGAATGTCTGAGTCTCTGTGAATCCCTCCCACTCCAGAGCATGACCACTTCTGCTCCATTAGCTTATAGAAAAAAAACAATATGCTCTTTTTCCAAATTGTGTACAGATCCCAAGTTTTATACTGAGATTATAAAATAACAGATTTGTATCATTTTTATTCTCTATGATTAGATTGTCTATTAGTCTAAAGCACCTTAAAGGACTTCAGTTTCATATCCTAAATATTGTATTAGTGCAAATTGACATGATTATATCTATATGTTGTAGGTAGATTGTGACGTCATAACATCATGTTATATTTAATAAACATCACTGTTCCTTTCAGGTGTCATGATTTTATCATTCCTTGTATTATTTAATGCAAATATTTAGTGACTGGACATCACTTTACTAAATGTCTTAAGTTCTAAACGAGTTCCAAACGTTTGTTTGTTTTATTTAGACCATGTTTCAGTAATAATGCCAACTAATAACAGGTTACAACAACACAGAAAAATGTTAGCTAAAAGCTAATGGCGTACAAGTAGGTTATTTATTATCACATAGCTTTGTGTGAGGCTCATAAGAAGCTATCAGGCTTATCAACGAGCATGAGCATTAGTTTATGTTATTAGTTATTAGTTTAAAGTAAGTAGATAATAATAAAAAGTCATGTTTATGCCACTGTGGCTGCTAATGTTGCTAATTAGCCCAGGTTGTAAAACTAGCTCAAACTGGATTAAAGTAAACATTTAAAATACAAAACGTACCCATTACTGGTCCACATGATTAAAGGCACTTGTGCTCTGCAGGTATATAATAAAGAAAATACAAATAAAACTGCAAACTTCTCCATTGCTGAGGAACATCTAGACCGACTGGGAACTTCCGCCATCCTCACATCAAGTCACATGAAAGCTATAACTAACACCGAGGTCTAATGTCAAATCGCTATGACAACTTGAGCACTATCTAAATGCAGAGAAGCCGTTTTGTCGCCCCCTATGTAGTGCGCCTACAAAGGGAGTAAGGTTCTATTTGGGATTCACAGCGACTGTCACATGAGCGTCTGCTGAGGCGAGTGTATGAGCAAATGTGTGGCTGCAATGTCAGGGCTAGGTCTGGGTTCAGGTGGGGTGTCCTGAGTTACCCAGGTGCATTAAAATGCAACCACAGAATGAAGGTTATCATAAAGTTTACTGTAAATCACTTCATTTATTTACATTTCTGTCATTTAGCAGACCCCCTTATCCAGAGTGACTTACAATTTATTTCCATTTATACAACTGAGCAATTGAGGGTTAAGGGCCTTGCTAAGGGGCACATCAGCAGCAGCCTGATGGACCTGGGATTTGAACTCATGACCTTCTGATCAGTAGTCTAACACATTAACCACTATGCTACTCTACTACGTCCCCCATTCATTCATCCATCCATCCATCCATCGATTCATCCATCCATTCGTCCATCCATCCATCCATCCATCCATCCATTCATTCATTCATTCATCCATCCATTCATCCATCCATCCATCAATTCATCCAGATGAACAGGGTACCAGGATAGGTATCCATCACAATGCGCGCACACACATATTGACACATTTATTTACACTTAACCTCAATTTAGGTGTATCTAAATCTAAATCTGTCAATCTATCTAAAACCAGATAACCCAGAGGAAACCTTCCCAGACACTGTTTTAACAGTTGTAATAATGTAATAATGTACTGGGTCATGAACCAGGGCCATGTCAGATAAATAGGTCTGGGTTCAGGGGTGTCCTGAGTAACCCAGGTGCATTAAAATGCAATCACAGAATGAAGGTTATCATAAAGTTTACTGTAAATCAATTCATTCACTCATTTAGCAGACCCCCTTATCCAGAGTTACTTACAATTTATTTCCATTTATACAACTGAGGGTTAAGGGCCTTATTCAGGGGCCCAGCAGTGGCAGCCTGGTAGACCTGGGATTTGAACTCATGACCTTCTGAGCAGTAGTCTAACGCCTTAACCACTAGGCTACCACATCCCCCATTCATTCATTCATTCATTCATTCATTCATTCATTCATTCATTCATTCATTCATTCATTCATCTATCTATCTGTCTTCAGGGTGTGGTTGGATCTGGAGCTCAATGAACAGGGTACCAGGATAGGTATCCAACACATTGTGTGCACACAAATATCGACAAATTTAGTACAAAATACAGACAAATTTACACTTAGTCCAACTGTAGTCCACCTTAACCACTAAGCTACCACGTCCCCCAATCAGACATTCATTCATTCAGTCATTCATCCATCCATCTATCCATCCATCCATCCATCCATCCTTCCATCCATCTATTTGTCTTCAGGGTGTGGTTGGATCTGAAGCTCGATGAACAGGCTACCAGGATAGGTATCCATCACATTGTGTGCACACACATATCAACACATTTATTTACACTTAGCCCAACTGTAGTCCAACACCTTAACCACTAAGCTACCATGTCCCCCATTCAGTCATTCATTTATTTAGTCATTCCTCCATCCATCCATCCATCTGTCTTCAGGATGTGGTTGGATATGGAGCTCGATGAACAGAGTACCAGGATAGGTATCCATCACAATTGTAATAATGAAAGGTTGCTTTTCTTTTGACCATGACAATGTGTAATCATAACACAGATATCCAAAATTAAACTAATATACGTTGACAGGCGACACAAGAGACTGATTAAGGTCACAAAGTGTAGAATCTTTTGCATTTTATAGATGATTATTATATTATATATTATTTATTAAATAATGAATTGACAAAAGAGGGTGAATATTATATACAAAACAAAATATGATAAAAAAAATATAAAAAATAAATGAAAAAAGAGCAACAGGTTTGTGTGTTGTAATTTGTAGAAATCATGTTACAAAAGGAAGAGTTTTCCAGCAAGGCAGATGGCGGAAGGACACATCCCTTTTACGCCTTATTATGCGTGAGCCTGATGCACCCTGCCCATCTGTGGGTTAGCAATAAATTAACGTGCCAATGTGTATTGGTGCATAACATGTACTATTGCAATGTAAAAACTAGATTTAATAAACGACTAAAAGTCATTCTTCATTCATAAATGTCGCGCGCTGATCACAAAAAAGCGGAACTGCGGACTATATCACGACGCGGATGGATCATAAACACACAAGTCGGTCCCTGTAGTCAGGGCCATCTTTGCTGGTGCTCTGCGCTCGCGCTGTACTACAGTGATAAACACGTTGTAACACGCACACTGATCTCAGCAAAACATCAGTTTTACGGCTACTAAGGCTGAACTAAGGAAGCTGCTTTATTTTGACACCTGTTAAAAATTGTCGAAGGACTAATAACTAAATTGTAATACAACATGGATGAGGAATATGATGTGATCGTCCTGGGGACCGGACTCACAGTGAGTACTTTATATATGCATATACATCATAATGTCAGGGTTGTGCTTTTTTTGCAGGACCTTACACCTAAATTGTAGGTTTATATAAGATATGATGAGAAAAGCTTTTTTAATCGATGCTGCGCGATAATCAATAAGGCCTATTGCTGCTGACGCATCCTCAGGACCAGCCTTATTTTATTCCACACCCATATTCGGACAAATCCCGCCTCCTAGGCAGTGATTGGATATAATTTCGACGTTCCTGGATTCCTATTGACCGACATCAGCAGACCGTTTGTAGAAGTTGGTTAGTAACCAATCGTAAGACAGGAGGCGGGATTTGTCAGAATGCGGATGGGGAAAAAATTAACGCTCAATCATTGTAGGCGGTGGGATTCGGTGATAAAGGCGTGACCAGGCATTTCTTTACATATGTTTATTTTATACGTGTTTATAAAGTAGTGCATATTGGTTTCGCTTATGTAATGCATTCTTGTGCAGCTATTAGAATTTGAGATTTTTTTTTAAATAAATGAAGGAATCTTCTGAATTGTGGGCATCAGGTGTCAAAACAGAAAAAATTAAAATATATATATAAAAATGTTGCTTATTATATTTGATGGTTTGCATTATTTCGTCTCCGAGCAAGTGCACTTCACACATGAAGGGAGTGTGGAGCCATTTGGGATTCAGCCATTATGTACTTTTCCTAAATAAATAAATAAAACACGTGTATGAGACATTTAGAAAAGCATTATTCTGTATTCGGTATCAAAATCGATTGTTATACAGGTCAATAAATGCAAAGAAAAAACAAACACAAAAAAAAACCACCAAGTGAATTCGTTGAGCTCTGTGTGTAATGAAGATGAACTGGGTGGAGCTGCATCCCAGAATGCAATGCGCGAATTAGAACGTAGGCCTTAAGCCTTTCACCTTGATAAGATAATGAATGGAGTTCAAATGAATTAAAAGTGCAAAAAAAAAAATTTAAATTATAATCATGGAGGATTTTTGTTGGTTTGTTTGTTTATAATTCAGCAAATTTTTATGTTGTATGTATATAGTGCTTTGAACAATGAACATCTCAAAGTAGCTTTCCAGAAATATTAATATACTAATGTTAATATAATATTAATTTATCCTCCTATTATTTTTAGAAAAATGTTATTAATTAAAGTATATTCATATGTTAATGATTCGACCATATTTGACTGTTAAACAATTTTGCATGTGTACTACAATATAATAATAATAATAATAAGAAGAAGAAGAAGAAGATGAAGAAGAATTAAATTTTATTTAAAGAACGTTTTACAATGGCCAATACAGCTTTATACACAAATATATCCATTCAGGATATAAATATAAAGTTGCTAAATTTATCCCTAATGAGCAAAGGCAGAGGTGACGAAGAGGTGGGAAGGAAAAAGTCCCTGAGAAGTTATGAGAAAAAAAACCTGGAAAGCACACTCAAAAGGGAACCCATCTTTATCAGCGAGTATAATGAATTTTTCTTCTATAACTGTGTACTATATTGTAAAACAGTGCAATTATGTAACCAGGAAATTCAGTCTGATTTGAATCCGAGGTCTATCTATCTATTTATTTATTTATTTATTTATATTTGAAGCTATCAACAGGTTTGTGGAAGTTGCAGTCATTAAAGCTGTCATAGCGATTGTAATCCTAAACGGTATTAATTCCAGTGCTAATAACAATAGTACTACTACTTGTTTTCTTTAGGAATGCATTCTCTCCGGGATCATGTCGGTGAACGGAAAGAAAGTTTTGCACATGGATCGGAACCCATATTATGGGGGTGAAAGTTCCTCCATCACCCCTCTGGAGGAGGTGAGGATACACGTTTACCATCCGCTCGGCCTACTAAATCTCCAGTCCCAAGCTGTTTTCATTCAAGCTAATCACACATATTAAGTATTAAAAAAAGCACGATTGTCATTATTATTAGCATAGTATTTCAGTTGCCGCAAAGTGAACTGACCATCTTTCTTTCTTTCTTTTTAATTTACCTCTCACAGCTTTATAAGCGATTTGAGCTCCCAGATAGCCCTCCGGAGTCAATGGGTCGGGGACGAGACTGGAACGTCGACCTCATCCCTAAATTTCTCATGGCTAATGGTAACAAAGCAGCCATTTTAAACTGTCTAACATAATTGTATTCAAAACGTAACTCACACATTAGAATTATTATTACAGCGCTGAGGATTTCTTGAATCTGATCAATCAGAAGGTTTAGATTATCTTCACACATGGCCGGCTATTGACCACCTATTTACTGACAATTTTCCGATAACAGCATGCCTTGTTGTGTTTAAGCCCTTACACTTCTATATATGTTCAGGTTTGTTAAAACAGTGTTGAAATGTGTTAACTGCAGGGCAGTTGGTTAAGATGCTGTTGTACACTGAGGTGACCAGATATTTGGACTTCAAAGTGGTGGAAGGAAGCTTTGTATATAAAGGGGGAAAGATCTACAAAGTCCCTTCGACAGAGACTGAAGCATTGGCATCCAGTAGGTTCCATTTTCCACACTGACTTCTGTGAAGTTTTCACTGGATATAAATGTCATGTCATGTCATGTAGCAACCCCTGATTAAACTCCGGCACCCATGCGCACTGTTGTGTCATCCGCTTCCCTCAGATCTAATGGGAATGTTTGAGAAGAGACGTTTCCGGAAATTCCTGGTTTTCGTGGCCAACTTTGATGAGAATGACCCGAAGACTTTTGAGGGCGTCGATCCCAAGCAGACAACAATGGGAGAGGTGTATAAGAAGTTTGACTTGGGCCAGGATGTTGTTGATTTCACCGGACACGCCTTGGCTCTCTACAGAACAGACGAGTATGAACTGGTTTTAGGACAGTTATTATTACTACTATTATTATTATTATTATTAATCTTATTATTATTATTATTATTATTATTATTATTATTATTATTATTATTATTATTAATCTTATTATTATTAGTATTATTATTATTATTATTATTACTATTATTATTATTATTATTATTACTATTATTATTACTACTATTATTATTATTATTATTATTATTATTATTAATCATCATTATTACAGAGCTTTTAAAATGGATAAGAAGAACGTGAACAGAAGTATTTTTGGAATTAAGATATTTTAAGCCTTTATCCAGAACAACTTTTATATAACAGCAGTTCGGGGCCTTGATCATGATCTCAGCAGTGGCAGCTTGGTGGTCCTAGGATTTGAACTCTCACCCCATTGAACTAGTTTATAGTCTGATGTTGCGCTGTTGTGACATGGCCAAGCTATGAAAACTACACCGTTCTTTTATCTGAGGTTAAATCGGTGGGAATAACATTAGCCCTCCAGCAAAGAACAGAAAAGGGAAAAGACTCAGAATGAGTATTTGAGTCATTTCACTGAGTAATCGTGAAACACTTAGAATTAAAGTTTTCTTTGTTGTCTGACTTGGAGGAGAACCCCAATACCGACTTACGTCAGATCCTGTGATTGGCCATCAATGTTTAGGTTTATCCTGGATGATGATTGGTTGGCAGATAGAAGCTAAATGATTGTTACAACCTTTGCAGTTGCATTGTATTAAGACGCAAAAAAAGTGCCAAAATATTAAACTAACTGCTTGTTATTGAAAATCAATTAGTTTAATATTTTGCCAATATTTTGTTGATATTTGTTAGAACTATCTCGCACCAGTGCATCGTTTTAACATTCTACCTCATATATATCGTATTTATCAGGATTTTCTTTTGGATTTTCTCTTCACAGTTACCTTGAGCAGCCATGCCTGGAGACTATTAATCGCATCAAGTTGTACAGCGAATCGTTGGCCCGTTACGGGAAGAGCCCTTACCTGTATCCGTTGTACGGCTTGGGGGAACTGCCACAGGGCTTTGCCAGGTGAGAACAGCACATGGTTCCTGAGATTAGTGATTTTCCACCACACACAAAAACACTTCCTTAGACAACACGAGGAAGTAACCTGAAGAGGAACTAGACTGAAAAGGGAACCTCTGCTGTGTGACACTAGTTAGGGGAGTTAGAAAGAATTAATTTTCTACATCTGTTTCATCCATTTTCAAATAGTAAGAAACGATAAAACTAGTATCAAAACGATGTCCTGGATGCGCGTGGCAGTCTTTATGTTTAGAACAGCATTCTTAGGCACAAAGGTATAGTATCCATTTCATTGTTCTGTGTTTGTGTTACCAGACTAAGTGCTATTTATGGAGGAACCTACATGCTTAACAAGCCAGTGGACGAGATTGTCATGGAGGGCGGCCATGTCATTGGAGTAAAATCTGAAGGAGAGGTAATCATCGGTTTACGTTTACTTAGTTATCTAATTGCTGAATAAAATATGTTTTCTGGATAAGTGAAAAACTCTTTGGAAACCTGACGATTTCCAGTTTACTGTACAATGTCTCAGAGGGTGCCGATATTTACGCTTTAGCTGTGACATTTACAGTACAGTAAAAGGTGAGGCAACTGAAAATGTATGCTGTTCTACGTTTTCAGGTAAAGGTTAATGTGAATAAAATTTGCCGTCTTTATGGAGGTGAAGTCAATCGTTTGTCTTTTTCCTCTCAGGTCGCACGATGCAAGCAGCTGATCTGTGACCCCAGTTACATCCCGGACCGCATGCGCAAAGCAGGCCAGGTGATTCGGGTCATCTGCATCCTCAGCCATCCCATAAAGAACACTAACGATGCCAACTCGTGTCAGATCATCATTCCGCAGAACCAAGTGAACCGCAAGTCAGGTCAGTGCTAAACAAACACCTGCCTGGCTTTGACCTATTTATTCTATTTTATTAACATTTATAGTAAATTCATTCTTAATATCATAAAAAAAATGTTAAGGTACAGCACAGTGTTGCTGTATCCTTGATTCTGATTGGTCGGAAGGTGCCGGTTAATGTTTTCTGGCTTGTTTCCATAGTAACAACTCATTCAAAGGGACTTGTTTGGAGGTCTATTTATATACGAACAAAAGCATGTTACATGTAAGAATGAAAAGCGACTCTTCGCTTAACAGGGGAGACTTTTGTGATGGGAAAATTTATGTAAGGAGTCTAAAGTTTCAGCACTTTGTAATGGTCAGTAATCAAGAAGAAAACTTCTTCAAGCATTGCTGTATCGTTATAATATAAAAATACACCTGAGCTACGGTATCTCAAGCTAATGCAAGATTACAAGCTAGTGTACAAGCTACAGAGATAATATCTTTAATTTTCTATGTTGTAATTACACAGTAACACCACTAGAGGGTGGTGGTGCTTACATTATCATGCTTGTCACAGCTTAATAATATTAGTATTTTGAATGTTATGTACTGTGACAGAATGCACCATTGTTGTTATGATCGCAGATATCTACGTGTGCATGATCTCCTACGCCCATAACGTGGCGGCCCAGGGCAAGTACATCGCTATCGTGAGCACCACTGTGGAAACCGCCGAGCCTGAAGCCGAGATCGAACCAGCACTCGAGCTGCTGGAGCCCATTGACCAAAAGTACGTCTTCTGCATACTCACTCAATTCTTATGAAATTCTTTTCTAAATGAAGGCACATCACAAACTGTGGCTTTAATTTATATAAAGGAGGAAGAGTTTAAGGGTTTTTCAGGGTGTTTGGACAAAAAAGTACATTCTATATTTATATCTAGTATTTCTATATTTTCTATAACAAATATAGACAATTCTAGAAATACAATAAACCTGTTTTGGGATGCTTGTGTTCAGCATTGTATTTTTTGTAATTTATAGTTTTTTATTAATATTTCTTTTCTTTTTCTTTTTTTTTTTTTTACCTAGCACACTAGGAGCGAAATTTTCCTAGAAAAAAATTTCCCCCCCAAAAATAAATAAATCAAAACGGTTCGTTTTTCTTCATACAAATGTTTATATTGTCAAAATAAATAGTGATATCAAACCACCGTGATTTCTTTTCTCTGAGATGCCCCAAGTACTTCTTCATAAGCATTTTAAATTTAAAGCATTTACCTTCAAGCACTAAAATTCTGTTATTCCAACAGAGCTTAAAAACGTTCCCCAATAGCACTATGACCACTGTGTGGTGTGAGTGACAGGACTAAATATTGTGCAGACGTTCCATCTGGGAGGTTAATCACCGCTTTGTCCAGCGCATTTATGCTGTATACAAAACCACCCAGTGTCACATAGTAGTGTTCTTGGTTATCTGATCAACTCTCACACTATTGCAGTGCTTGTGGTTTATAATACCCCCAAAGCGCACCAGTGGCCATGCTGAGAGAGAGAGGGAGGGAGAGAGAGGGAGGGAGGGAGAGAGAGAGAGGGAGGGGGGAGAGAGAAAGAGAGAGATTCACATAACTTTCATTATTTATTACTTGTTACTGTATTACAGGTAAATACACAACACACACACACACACACACACACACACACACACATATATATATATATACAGTATATAAAAATTCTAATAGGAAATTAAATGTCATTTGTAAGGTGTAACTGCTGGTAGTGCTGCTAATTACTATAAGGAATATTTCCATTCCTGTTTTATTCTTTATGTCGAAATTATTTTAAAGTTGCACAATAGTTCATTGTGGATTATTATTATATCACAATATTTTATAAACAAAGCTTTTACAGCTATTATTAGTAATATTTGATGTTGTTGTTGTTGTTTATCATCCTGTTGTTATTCTATAGGTTCGTGGCTATCAGTGACATGTACGAACCGACAGATGATGGGTCAGAAAGCCAGGTGAGTGCTCACGTATTTATACTTTCAAACCCTTACCCGAGTAATTAAACCCATGTTTAACCTTTGTTATATCTTGCAGGTTTTCGCGTCACGGTCTTACGATGCCACCACTCACTTTGAGACAACCTGCAACGACATCAAGGACATCTACAAGCGTATGACCGGCAGCGACTTCGACTTCGAGAACATGAAGCGCAAACAGAACGACGTCTTCGGGGAGGAAGAGCAGTGAGGGAGAGAGATGAGATGGAGAGGAGGAGAAGGCAGTAGATGAGGGCAGCTGTGAGTGGGATGGATTCGAGGGGTTTGGGATTGAGATTTGTAGCTGGTATCAGTTAAGCAGGATTGTAGCAAACAAACCAGGCTGTGGATGTAGTTCAGCTGTTCTGAATTTTCCTTCTACTTGTCTTACTCCTTGTTCTTCCTCACTCTCTCAGCTCTTTTTTTTTTTTTTAAATTCTGTACATTTTAGCACACAGGCACAAAGCTCTTACGCTCACGTTCCCCCGGCTCATCCTTCACAAAGCGGTCTTACATTTTTCCGTGAACGCGGTATGCGTCATTTCCGAGCTTCTCTCTTGTCGAAGTGAAACATATCCGAGCCTTATTTATTTGGTAGTTGTTTCGGTTTATGAACGATGCCTTTCGAAGCAGCCCTTGTGTCTTTACAAACTCCATTAACACTAGGAACAAGAAGATTTGTAAAATCACTGTAGACACTGCAAGTACTTTTAGTTCCCGAACCGTTTTAAAAAGACGATTGTTAAACGAACACACACAGAAGAATGGCATTTAAAAGCCTTCTGCTCGCTGAACGAATGTGTTTGCGTGCGTGTGTGTGTGTGTGTGTTATCGACAAGGCTGTACCCTGATGATTTTGCACACCCATGAAACGTCATAACAAAAGGACGCTGACCTCAACGATAACAAAGATTTAGTCTTTAATGTATACTGTCAGTACGCATGCATGCATCTTTCACCTCTGCTTATTCAACACTTGGTCAACGGATGGGTATGAGACCGCATATGCAGTAAGGAATTGGGAGTTTAAAAGCCATGAACGTAATTTTTCCGTTGCCTGAGTAGACGCCGTGTTCAGGATCTACAACAGGATCAGTTTGTATATGAATCATCGGTAATGTGAATCTTACCTTTAATAAATATCCTGCCCCGTTGTGGTTTGACACTTGTATATCTTCTAGGTGTTCTGGTTTGTTCAACTAGGCTGGACCCTGGTCTAAGAACTTGGAGTTTGTTTGTGTGTGTGTGTGTGTGTGTGTGTGTGTGTGAGTGTTTGTGTGGGTGTGTTGTCTTCTTTCTCTTCTTTCTTTGTGTTAATTTTGATAGAAATTGTGCTGGAGTGATTCTTCCTCAGTCACAGTAATGATTTATACTTCACTATTTAACACTTTATAAACACTTAACCTTCATGTTATGGAAGCATTTTTAAAATTACACAAGGAACAGGACTTTCAGACTTTTCCTTGTGTTATTTATAAATGACCAAATCCCACAGAGGGTTCATTCCAGTTTTTTGTTTTGTTTACCCCACTTCCCCATATGGTTTTTGGTGGGTATCTCATCTCACGTGTCACAGTGATGCTGTTCGAATACTATGCTACTATAAGCACACACACTGGTACAATTTCATCTTCTTTCCTCTTTGTGTATTAATAACTGACCAACAAAAAAAAACTAACATTGGAAACTGGATCAAATTGCATTAATCTTACTGGTGAACGTAGCTTTTATTGAAATTGACCTACTATCTTTTGTTTGTTTGTTTGTCTGTTGAACTCTAGTAGCTGTTGAAATATTATTTTGCACTTTATTTATTTTCCTGTGTGTGTTTCATGGAACTAAACACTTAACACTGGCATAATGAACGTGAAACAAGTTGATGACTAAGATGTGACTTTATCACAAGTGTTTGAGCAGTCTTGTGCAATGAAAGATAAAACAAATTCAAATGTGAATAAAATGATGAAAATTAAAAATGTCTGCCTTCGTTTTTTTTTACGTGGAGGGAAATAAAACCAGTGCCACTCTTCCAAAAATACACATTTAATGGATTATTTTGTACACATACGGTATATGTTACTCCACAAAAACATAAAAATCCTTGTTTTGAAATGTAATCTATACTTCTGTAACAAAGGCAATACCAGTAATGCAGTTCTTAGTGACTTTGATATAATTATTGATTGACGAACTGTAGCTTCTCATCTTGAGTGCGTTTAATTTCACACCTGATTGATTCTTCAGCCTTTTAAGCAACTCGTCATATTTTCTCTACAGACATCCAAACTTTCCCCGGTGTCACTTTTCCATGCTGTACACTATGCTTAAATGTTAAATAGGTAATGAGTAAATATGCCACTGTTGCACTGCAGTGTCCAGTATTTTTCATATGGTCCTGCCAGTAGACATGAGCTTGAAATGTAGCCACATGGCATTTAAAGATCATCCACCACGTAGCTGTCATAAGGCTGCTCCAGGAGCCTCTCCACTTCCACCTTGGGCACCACCCAGCACTGGGCCAAGTGGCGCTTATTTAATGTGTCCTTCAAAGCCTTGTCCTGTAAAGTGACGGGGATTTGTTTGTCTCCTTTCTTGAGTAATCCCAAGGCCAGAGTGCTGTTGTTGCTGAGCTGCCCGTGGTGGAACATGGCATCGTGTTTGTATGTTATCCTCACCACCTCCATGGTGCTGTGTTGGAACTGGCCTGGATGAAGAAGAGGAAGAGGATGTTCTCAGGTTCAGAGCTGTACTATTACGCTGTGTTAGCATGATATCCTTTCCAGTGTAGACCTACAGTAATCCTATTGGTTGCTGATAATATTTATATTCATGACATTTGGCAGACGCCCTTCTCCAGAGCGACTTACATTTATCTCATTTGTACAGCTGAGCAATCAAGGGGTAAGGGCCTTGCTTAGGGGCCCAGGGGTGGCAGCTTGTGGCCCAGGCATTCAAACTCGCAACCTTCTGATCAATGGTCCAACACAATAATCACAGAACTACCACTTCCCTTATATGATATTGACTATGCCGCATAATACTATAATCATTTCTATGCTAGCTTTTCAATTAAGTTTATTTCTATGTAACTATGCAAGTTCTTGACCCTGGTGCGGTCGTGGTGAAGACAGAGACTGTCCAGGAGAAACTAGGCATAAGGAGCAAATACACCCTGGAAGTCCCTTTAATAAATAAATATAACCTATATACCTACAGGTTTTGGGAAGCCAGGAGGAATCCAGAGATCCCAGAGGAAACCCACATGGTTGTGGACAGAATGTACATAACAGACAGTAAACTGAGCTCAGGATCAAACCAAAGATCTGGAGCAAGGAGGCAGAAGCACTAAATTGTGGTGAGTTCATGACTCAACCCTTAAATGTGCAGCTATTTGCTTGCATTGGATGGATTTGTTCTCACATATACAGTAAGTAAGTGATTAATGATTTGTACGCCATGCGTAAAAGAGAATTGTACGCTACATACCGAGTAGACCTTGCGTTAATGAAGACAACCCCTCGCCATCGGCCACATAGAATCCTAGATGCTCCATCTGGAAATATGTGGGGTGACTATATGGATGGATCAGAATCAGGAACACGACGCCTTTTCCGAGGTCAATCCAACAACCCCGCTGTCCATCTAGCACAATCTTCAAGCCTGGGAGCGTCACAGATCCCTTCTCTCTGCTAGACAGAGTTTCACTCCCTTCTCCCTTCACTTCCACTGAGTCTATTGTGAAGGTGATCCTGATGCCGCCTTTTGAAATTCTGACCGTTATCTTGTTGAAGAAGGTACGAGTGCGGTCCTCGATTCCAGTCTTAGGAGGCGCCGACATCAAATGGCCGTTCACTGTAATGCCTGCAGGGCGGTGGGAATAAAACAATAAAAGTAATAATTAATGAGAGATCATTTGTAAAAAATATATACATATACTTGTTTTTCTGCAATCACATTAGGATCAGGCTGACCTGAGATTACAACAACAAATCAACAAAGATTTGGTGCACACATTTTATGTACCCGAAGACTAGTTTAATAATTTTAAATATTTATATTTCCTTATAATTTAGATAATTAATTGAAATGCTTAAACTGTATTATTATATAATACAAGATTGTGGCCAGGGCAAACGAAAAGTTATGAACAGATCATGAGAATCGAGTAAGGAATAAAATAATGTTTTTAATTCTGTTTATATTGAGCCGTTATACAAATCTCTGTGAAAGTTGTTACTATAGAAACAAAAACGTTTCAGAACGAGAGAATTATATAAACTTTGCAGCCGACTTGTGTCTATTGTCAATTCAATTTAATTTCACCTGTATAGTGCTTTCAACAAAGCCAGGGTGATTTGTACTTCTATACTTTCAGCCAAATATCAACTATTTAAAATTTTTAATTAAACTTACTTTACTGATAGCACTAACATTAATACAAATAGAACAATGAGAAAACTCCTCAGACTTGGATGAGAATGAGCAAACTTATTTATTGTGGTCAATCAACCAACAATTCTCTAAGAGATTAATGATTTATTGTGGCTGATTGACCACAATAAATAAGTTTGCTCATTCTCATCCAGATTCTCATTGTTCTATTTGTATTAATGTTAGTGCTATCAGTAAAGTAAGTTTAATTAAAAATTAAAATAGTTGATATTTGGCTGAAAGTATAGAAGTACAAATCACCCTGCGATATGTCGACCTGGAGACTGGCTCTAAGTTCCGACAACATTGTTTCAAAGCAGCCTTACAAAAATATAAAAATTCCAAATAAAAAATGATTTATATTAATATAATGGTTTATAAATTTAATTTACATTTATCCTCCACAAGAAAGCCAGAGACAATGGTGGTGAAGAGAGGAACCAAGCGGACACCCAATAGTGTGATTGTAATAATAATGATAATAATAATACTGTTATATTTACCTCTGACTGGGTCCTCCAGAAGACACAACACATCATTGGCCTCACCATCAACAGTAAAACACAGATTTTCATTTGTCTTCGGGAGCATGACAACAAAATGAGGGTCTCCATCCACTTTAAAAAAACAACCAAATGTTTATAAAAAGGAACTTTAGTATAATCCTCAAAACAGTATTAAAATCCATCCATCCATAAACGTTTCTTCAGCACAGACATGTTTTATCGTGATACAGTGAAAAATAAGATTCTTACCTGAGGAGGAGAAGATTCCCACAGAACTTATGATATCTGTGTCGTCTGGCGAGGCTGGAAAAGAAGAAAAAAGAAATAGGGAATGAAATATTCATGACTGCATGAGACGCAATGTATTATATAAAGAAGATGGTAGTATATGAAACAGATCGTGTTATAAACGACTGAGAAATAGTTCAGTGCCTTATTGCATGAGGCGATTATACTGTTCATGCAGTGTGCTTTCAGACTTACAAGAATCGTAATGGACGATGTAGTCGGTGTCATACTCATACGAGACATCATACTCTACTGAATGGAATAAAGTGGCGTTAATTTGAACTGTGCCAGTGGGGAAAAAATAACTGTATGTATATCAATCAAGTTACATACCTTTGGCATCATCAGCATCTGTACAAGTGATAAAGAATATTGTATATAATTTTGTTTTTATATGTTACAACCAATCATTCACTAGCTAATTCTTTTACATACTGTATAGTGACGTATCATTTACAGTAGGATTGTAGTACAACTGCTTAAAGATAAATCACTGCAACAAATACAAGTCAGACGTCTAAACTGACACAAAGGACCAAACATGTTTGCTTTACCTTTTGTCAAGATGGCAGTAGAAACATCTGTTAGACAAAAAAAAAATGTTCAGGATCGGTATTTCTTATACCACGTTAGCACAAAAGATGCATAAATATATTTGCATGTTTACTATGAGGTAAACTTCAGCAAAGAGAAAGTATTACAAATGAATCCTGCACATGTCTAGTGATTCTGTTCTAGTGCCTGTGTTTAGATCATGTCCTTGTTCATTGTTTAATGTTTTATTCCTGTAGCACTTTCAATAATAAAACAGTAGACTTAGCTTTCTTATAGCACCACATTCAAAATTAATAAATATTTTTTTCACATTTGAAAGCTCTGATTTGACAGATATATGTCAGCATACAATGCACAGAGCCTTTCTAGGAAGAGCTCACTGACCTTCAGCTCCATAGAGTCATATTTGCCAGGGTCAAACATGGAAATTGCAAAAAAACAGAAACAGAGGCCCATTGTGACAAGTTTCATTTTGTCTCCTGGTTGCCTGGGCCACATTATTTTAAGGCCAAGTGGGCTAGTTGATCCACATATTTGATTTGGTTCAGGTTTTACACCAGATGTCTTTCCTGACTCAACCCTCCCATTTTTAAGCAAGCTCGGATCTGGCACTGAGAACGCACTGAGTCGTGCAGCTGCCCCTGGCTGGGTTGGTTCCCTGTTTGGGAATCGAATGTGAGCTGTGTCACTGAGAGTTAGCTAACTCTAATAAAATTCCCAAAACAAAGACAAAGTGTTTAAAGTACATACCTATTTCTATTCTAAAATATATATATGGTATTAAGCACAGGGAAAGGAGATTCATTCATTCATTCATTCATTCATCTTCTACCGCTTATCCGAACTACCTCGGGTCACGGGGAGCCTGTGCCTATCTCAGGCGTCATTGGGCATCAACGCAGGATACACCCTGGACGGAGTGCCAACCCATCGCATGGCACACAAACACACTCTCATTCACTCACACAATCACACACTAGGGACAATTTTCCAGAGATGCCAATCAACCTACCATGCATGTCTTTGGACCGGGGGAGGAAACCGGAGTACCCGGAGGAAACCCCCGAGGGACGGGGAGAACATGCAAACTCCACACACACAAGGTGGAGGCGGGAATCGAACCCCGACCCTGGAGGTGTGAGGTGAACGTGCTAACCACTAAGCCACCGTGCCCCCTCAGAAAGGAGATTATGGTTATTAATAAATAATGCCCATACATCAGAAATGTGTGTGCCTCATCAGTAAAATGTGCCTCATATTCCCAATGCCCACAATTTTTGGGCATACCCAAGACCAGTGGATCAGTAGCCCATGTAGATGATCTTTCATGAATAAGGTTTGCCTTTACATTCTATTGTTTTCTCTTCAGGACAACTACCAAACATTATAACTCAAAATGCAGCCATTACTGGAATGTCAAAGAAATTTTAGAACTTACCTAAGATACCAGTAGCTTCCCACAGATTGGGTGCATCTGTCATGCCTGGCATAGGGGCAAAGGAGGCAGCTATAAGAGTGGAGATGCTTATTTCTTGATCAGGATCTTCAGGTGAAGCATTTGATGATGGGACCTCCTGAACATCTGGCTGCACTGCAGGAACATCAGGTGTTCCATTAGTGGCAGTGGCAGATATGAATGTGGGTTTATCCAGAGGCAAAACCTGATGTTTCTCTGAGCTGGGTGGTGTTGTGGTTTCAGCCATGTTGGGTGCCGCTGAACCTTTGAGAGGTGGAGAATCTGTGCTGGTGGAATCGAGTGGGAGGACAGTGTGAGCATCAGTTCTAATGGTGCTGGTGGGAACTGTGGAAACTTTGCTCAAAAAAGATGCAGAGGTGGTCTTAGATATCATGTGTGGTACATTTGTGGTCTTCTTTGTTGATGATGCTGCCACATGTTTGTCTAGAGAATTAGTATTTATTGAATGTCCAGGGAGAGGCAAATCTGGACGAAAGGGTTTGGTGGAAGAAGCTTTATTGGGCTTTGAAGGTTTACCTTGCTTTTTGTGCAAAGTCTCGGCAGTAGAAGTCATATTAGACATACTTGATGTTTGTGTACGTGAAGTCGTCACATTTGCTGTAGTGGGTGTAGTACTGGGTGTAGTCGTGGTTGTAGAGACAGTGGTTTGATATGGCTCATCAATATCTGGTTTAACCACCACCAAAGAGGTGACTGGGGTGACAAAATTATATTTTAGTGAAAGGTTGGTGGCCTTCTCTGCAAGCAAGCGTTGAACTAATGGATCTGAGCTGTTGAGTTTAGCCATCAAAAGCTCCTTGATAGTGTAATAGGCCCAGAGGCGATGCACAAAGTTGGAGATGCCTTGCAGCTCCCTGGTACTACCCAATGATCCTGAAGTCTCATTTACCTTACGTTTGGCTAGTGGAAACCCACTCTCTACCTTCAGCTTCTGCTTTGTACCACTGGCTGTCAGAGAAACTTTCAGATCCTGTATGCCTGGCCTAATCTTCCCAGTGACTACCAACTCAGAGCCTTGGAAATAGTTGGGGAAAAGAGCCTGTGTGATGTCATAAGCTTGGTTGTCAAGGTAGGAAAGCTGGATATCTGACAGTAGTGGACTTGCTACCTCATCATAGAAACCCTTTAACTGTAGGGCAGCATCAGCATCCTCATAAACCTGAGGAAAGTATGAGAGCAATCTGTTAATTTTATTGGTCATTTGTCTGTAATCTCATACCTAAATATTCATAAATACACAGTCTAGTTCCTTTGTATGCCAAAAACAAAACTTAATGACTGCATACCATCCGTGCTATCCCACGGTTCTCCAAAGCCAGCCTTTTCAGTAACGGAAAATCTGCATCATCTCCGAATGCCAGGGCAAACAGAGAAACCGAACCTAGCACACTTCGAGCATTATGCAGAATGACCTCTTGTGCAGTCACTCCGATTGTCGCTTCTCCATCGGTCAGAAAGATGATCATGGGAACTCGTCGTGGTGAAGACGAGTGGCTGTCGTCAGACAAAGAGGAGGAGTTCATCAGCTGTGCTGCTGAGAGAAGAGCCGCATTGATATTTGTCCCTTGAGAAGACAAATTACAGGGAGAAAAAGATGTTATTATTGGTCTATATATTTAAGACAAATATGACTTCATAAAGATGTCAATTGTACGGACACTGATAGACACCTACAGCCATCTGCAATGATTTTTTTGACAAAATCCCGTGCATCCTGTACGTTCTGCTTCGTGGCCGACACGGTGCGGCCTTTCTTCCATATCTGCACTTTATCTGAAAACGTGATGAGATTGAAGTAGTCGCCCTCACGTAGTTCACTCAGGATCGTAGATATCGCTGCCTTAGTCTGGATATAAAAAAAATCATGTAAGATGCCTAGATACTGGCCAGGAATTATAGAAATAACAAACAAAATTGGTAAAATGACACATTTATGACACCTGTTTGATCTTTGTGCCGATCATTGAACCGCTTATGTCGATGACGAAGACGATATCTTTAGAAACGACCGGCAAGCCTCGTGGGGAAAAGTAATGAACAAAGTAGCCGTTGTGCACCTGAAAAAAGAAGCAAAGGAACCAAATGTGAAAACCTCTTATAGGCGAAGCACCAAGAATCACTCTGTGTGTACATGATAGTGTCATAACCTGGATGTCTCCCATGAGATCTTTTTGCTCTACGTCATACTGAAGGACAAAGTCTGCATTGATGCCTTTGGGGGAGACGCTCCTCTGCTGCTGCAGGCTGGGGTTGTAATGAATGTGAGTACAGTGTAGGTTCTGCTCCACCTGAGTGGAGGGGGGCGCTTCAGCCTCAGCTGCAAGCATGTGCAAACAGTTTAGGAGCTTCAACATATGGAAATCATTAAGGATTATTAAAGGAACTGCATTGATAAAAGGCTCAGAAAATAAAGACTCAAAGGATCCTTGATCTCAATGAGATGATACTGAGAATTGGATCTACTAAAAGGAATCTTCTAAAAGACACCACAGCAAACTAGGAGTACACAGTATATAATAAAAAACAGCCTTAAGACCGAACTCTGACCCAAACTATTTTGATTACAGACAATTTAAAGTTACTTTAATTTGCACCTTGGTCAATGTTGGTGAGCAGACGACTGGTCCTAAGAGGTAACACTTTGATGAAGCTGATTCCAGTCCGCTCCGCTATATTAACATCCACAGAGAGATTCTGTACAGGCTGCCCAGGCCTGAGGCCCAAAACCAGCTCATAGCGCCCCAGCCGTCGTGTCAGTAGCTCTTCGTACATCAGGGAAAAGTGCATAAGGACTCCAGGAGGCACACTGACAGCCACCCGAAACTTCTCAATCTCCCGCTCCCTTTAAACCAAAGGAACAGAAAACTAAAACAATAAAATTTGAACAACTCAACACTTTTAATATAGTCCCGTTTAGGAATAATGCAAAATAATACATACTAAACACATACAGCTCTGTGAAATGCTTTAATAAGAAAACCTATGGACTGTGTGCTTTAAACCAGGAGTGTCAAACTTATTTTACATAATGGGCCAAATTACTCTTCATACAATTTCAAATGTGGGCTTGAAAAAAGTAAGAAAAAAAAGAAAAAAAGAAAAAAAAAATACAACAACAACAACAATAATAATAATAATAATAATAATAATAATAATAACTATAAAAAGAAGATGAACTATTATGTTGAAGTAGAGGAAATCAGTATAGACGATTGCATAAGTATTCACCTAATTACTGTGAAACGCAAACTAATTAATGAATTAACAAAACAATATTTACATATTACAAGATTTCAGAGTCATTAGCATATTTTGCTCTAGGTGACTTTTTGTTTCTGAGTTTATTGCTCTTTTTTGGCCCATGGTGAAATAATAACAGAAACAAAATTTTTAAATCTTTATATTCAGTTCCAGTAAACAGAATGATAACCCTACATCCAAACCCTAACCCTAATCCTAATCCTAAGGCTAACCCTATCCCTAACTCTAACCCTAGGTACTATAGAACACTCATTAACATTATTTGGTGGGCCAGATTAAAACTTTTTGCATGCTTCTCTGTCCGTAGGCTGTATGTTTGACACCCCTGCTTTACCACTAACAAAAATTTTTAAAAAATGGCCTATAGCATTTTCAAGTGGATGTCTGCTCACTCAGTCAATGCCAAAAGAAACATGGCGTAATCCCAGGAGGAGGTATCAAATACACTTTTGGACTGACTTGGTGGCAACAAGTCCTGTTGTTTTCCCGTGTTTCTTGGCATCATCGTAGATCTTCCTGGCAGCAGCTCGCTCCTTCACTTCGGCCACATAGACTTTACTGTTAGATGTGCTGAGGAGATATTTGAAAGAAAGGCAAAAACAAAGAATAGTTTAAACTAATATCAAATCCCAGGTTTTGGTATTTATTTTGCATATTAGCAAACTATTTACTAATAAGCAGTCACAGAATCATTAGTAACTGCCTGATCAGGGTGGTTTAAATTAGGCTATAGGTTTTTTACGGTTTCGGCGACACCCAATTCAGATTTAACACTGATACTGATATTGAGAGCACTAAACAGATACAGATACAGATAGTGGCATTTTGTTACACACCTACTTCACGTTACCTTATATACCAAAATCCCCCTATATTCCTTCCCCCCCAAGTCCAGATAAACATGCTGTGTATCCTGTTAAAGGTGGGGCAAGGAAACTAAATATAAAGCTAAACCTTTTTAGCTAAACATATTTAAATAAAAATCATCAAACCCACCAAGATAAATAGGCAGCAAGCAGCAAACTGGGCTTGTTTCAGTCAGAGCAATGGTGAAAGGGGAGTTTAAGGGCTAGCGGAAAACAGACGCAACAGTATGTGTGCTGTGTGAGCCAGCAAGATCTGGAATAGCTGTTTACGGCAAAGTGAGATGATGAACACAGAGCTCTCAGTTAGGACCTGCATTACGTCAGTTTTCTAAAGACACTTGTATGTATAGTTTTCTGTGTGAAACTTTGTGTGCAAATACAGGCGTGTCTGATTTATATGGGATGCTTTCCGAACCAGTGCATTATAACTGGTCCCAATCCTGGGCATGTGTGTAGGTGAATTGTATTTGGTGCATGTGTACTAAATGTGTTTGTGCACAAATAATGATATGTGAGGGTGTATTCCTTGGCCATGTGCCTTCGTAAACTCCAGTAGGCAAGCTGAGGACGAGAAACATGGCTAGTTCATGTCATTTTCTCCGGTAGCTCTCTGACTCCTTGCTACAAAGCCCACTATTCATCTTGCCTAAAGTTTCCCCATTTGTAAACCACTTCCACCCCCAAACTCAATTCCTGGCTGCTTGAGAAACCAGTCTGCCATTTTCTTATTTGCGGGCATCCAGTTTACTCTGTGGATTCTTTTTAAAGGAAAAGTGGCTTTCAGGCCTCTTAGTCATATACAAATGTGTCTTCATTCCCCTGGGGATGCTTAAACAGAACTTCTCTGAAGTTTTATTTTGGGATTATACCTCTTTCTAGCTAAGGGTAATTTTTAAACCATTCATTTCTCTCACAGAGTATTTCTTGTGCTGTCTTCAAATACCTGGTTATGAAGATCGAGTGAGAGATATTTGATCAAATAATTCAGCTTGACTGTGGATTTTCCATGTTATTAATAACTATCTGCTAGTTCTCTATGAGTAAACTGTATTTTATCTGTTGGAATGCAATTCTAAACAGTTTTTGAACCATACAGTGTTGACCTATTTTGAGAATGTTGGGAAATACTAGGTACCTTATGTACTAAAAGCACAGTAAAATTTTCTAAACAGAATGTGATGATTATATTTCTACAAACACCAATTTGCAAATCACTGGTTTAAAGCAATGCTTTCATTCTAATATGTTAACAGCTGGAGGCATGGTAGCTTAGTGGTTAGGACATTTGTCTCACACGTTCAGGGTCGAGCATTTGATTTCTTGGAGTTTACCTGTTCTCCCCATGCTTTGTGAAGCTCTGTGATGGGATGGCATCTCATCCAGGGAATATTGAGTCCCATGCGAAGCATTACATTAAAGGGATGGCTGCATGTTAATGTTTCTTTCTTTACTTTTTAGATACTAGGTCAGTGTTTCATTGTTTAACATATACTTTTAAGATGTGTACTGAAGCAAAAGGAAAGCAAAAATGGAGAAATCAATAGCACCATTTCGGACTCACATGGTAAAGTTGGAGATGAAGGCTGAGGGAGGAAGGTCTACCTCGAACGCTGCCTCTTTGGTGAAATGGAGCTGGTTCCACACCGTACTCTCTACTGTGGTGTGAGCATAGCGGGAGATGATGTTGCATCGCACATGGTAATCTGTGATCTTCAGCTGAGGGCATCATAGATATCAAAGATTAGGAAAGGGAGCACATAATAGTAAAACTGTGCAGAACAGTGAGTCACCAGCAGTGGAGTTGAGAATCCTTGCTATAAACTGTATGATATATCTGTGCAATCTGTGTGTGTGTGTGTGTGTGTGTGTGTGTGTGTGTGTGTGTGTGTGTGTGTGTGTGTGTGTGTTTGTGTGTATATACGTGTGTGTTAGTGCTTGGCCCTTGTTTAGGCCACTCTGGTCTGGCTTTCAGTGCCATGGTTCCTATAAAAATATTAGGAAAACCTTAATTCCTATGTGATATGCACATATACACTATACTTTTACACCAGGTATCAGAAAATATAAAAATAATGTATTACAGAGTCTGTATTCTGTATTTTGGTATCATGTAATTATTGATCATTATCTGAGATCATCTAGCTACAGGATATGAAGGTTGAACCTGATTGGGTCCCTGTATGTCTGGTTTCTGTAGCACAATGATTTTTCAGAGCAAGACCTAGTCATTAAAGTGGAATGTCAAGGCATCCAGCCTTTAAAGCTTAAAGTTTTAATCAAAGCATTTTTAGGACTAAATGAGATATCCTTGCCAGCAGGGTTTCTGTGTCTGGTCATCTGCAATATCAGTTATATGGCCATATTGGGAGAGGTTGGTGGTTCTTGGAGATATTCGGTATGAAAAAAAACAAAGCCTGATATTTAGGAAATGTTATAAATCTGACTTTTGCATTTAGAAAAAAGAGAAGCCTATATGAACAACAAGAAGTATAATTAATATTATATAATAACTGAAATTCATTAAGACTTTATAAGACAGTTTGTAAGAAAAGCCATAACTTCTCTTAATTCCAGAGTAAACATCCTTGTGATCATGGAGGACTTAGATCATGGAGCTCAGTGTGTGTGTAAACGTTTTAACTACCAGTGAGAGGAAGAGTTGGGATTTTACAAGAGGTCAGCTAAAAAGGATGTGAAACATCAGGTAGGGCCTTTTTTCCTAAATTTCAGATATTTCAGAACTGTATTTATAACAGATACATGAGTAAGGAGTGACACAGTTGAGAAAATCAAATATTAAACTCATTTGTGTTTTTATAAAAAGTTTGCACGATTTCATATAAAATCCTTGGCAGGATTAAACATCATACATATTATTAAAATATTGATTAACATAGTTTCAGTAGTGCCAGTATTATTGATCCAATGGTGAAAAACAGTGGCAGACACAGTGATTGTCCTTCCAAGTTCATGAGAAAAATCATAAAATATTGTATTTATTATAAAATCCAGTACTTACTGCAGGTTTAGCTGTGTTGCTCTGACGTCTTAATCTCTAGAGGAGAAGAATACCACAAATTACAGAATTAATCATGACTAATTTTAATCATTTTCAGTATTAATATTACATTGCTTTACTAAGAGTGTCAGAGACTGCAGCCAAAGGTGCAGGTACAAAAACCCATTCTTTGAACGTTTATGCCACATAGACACTAATTATATAGTGCTGCCTTTTTGTTTAGACTGGTGTTTGGCACAAGTATGAATTACCTGACTCTAAAACAAGCATAACCAATGAGAGTTGACTACAAGCTAAAGTGTTTATTTTTTTTAACAATAGATTTTTTTTTATTTAAGCAATCAACCTCAGGAGCCCATGATGTACAAGATTACCATTTATATGTAGCATTTTACTGGAAAAAATGAGCTAAGAGACCAACAAACTATTAGAAAGCACTCCTATACTTTGTTTCTCACTTTTGCTCCATCACACTGACGCTGACGTGTGAGATGTGGTCAGGGCTCGACGTCGTATTAAAATAGTCTGAATCAAAGCCATTCATAAAAGAGGTGCAAATGGAGGTAAATATCAGTACCGTACAGACAACTCTTAGATGTTAATTTCACACACAGATGATTACTGTGTTAGTGTATTACCATACATCCTGTGGAGATGCAGAAAATACAACACAAACAGTGAAATGGGGGAAACAGTCAGTGTATGCTTTGCCTGTGAAAATCACTCACGTCATACATCATTTCCTTGTGTATCAAGGAAAGTTCAAACAAACAGCCATCACAGACTTACCATTCTTTCACTTTTGTTTAGACATTATACAGACTATAATGCATCACTTGATTAGGTATTTCTAAAAGAGAAATACACAGTGTGTGCTACATCTGGGCTGATAATGTACAATGGTACGCACTGGTGGATCTTTCTGTAGATTAACGTGAGTGTCACATTATCTTTTATGGTTACATGACTGACTTGATACAAGTTCAGTTTTCTTCTTTGTAAAGCTGTATCTGTGACTAATATTTGTATTTTCTAGTGAAAATCACGTCACCACAAGGATAAGAACATCTGATTAATTTGACCTTTATGGGGACATTTGGCTGTTCATGAAGGAAAAAGTTGCACAGTATTAATGAGCTGCATTAAAATAAAGTCAGTTGAAAGCTCTAACCAAGATATGTATCCTGTCTACACTCTAAACACAAAAAGTGAACTAATATATATTGTCTTCCTCCCCTCTCAGAAAAAATACAAAAGCCAGAACTTAGGATTTGGTTGTTCTTCTTGTTGTTTTATTTAAAAAATAATCTACAACATAAGTTTTGCTATCAGAGAACGGTCCAAGAGGCAGTGAAGATTCTTGAAGATCATTTTTATGAAGTATCCATTTTTTGCAACTAAATGGCTTGACTTTAGTTGGCTTAATGGCTTAACAACTACCCAATGGATAACTGCACATATTCTGTTTAAACAGAAATCACATCTCTATATCACTTCATATCATCACTTATAACACACGCGCGCGCGCGCACACACACACACACTCTCACCGTGAAAGTGGCGCCTCGTGCGTCTTTACGCGTTCTGAACTCAGCTGCTGCTCCAAAACACACCACGATCATTAGCAGCCTCACCACCATCTCGTACACGTTCACAACCATTTTTAATCAATCTAATGTCTCTGTTCAGCCTCCGTCAGCTTTAAGCAACCCACACATAAAGCATTGTGTGATGCAGAAGTAGTTCTTGTTTTCAATGCGTAAATCCTTCCCTCCCGTACTTCCAGAAGTCATCCAGGTCTGTGCGCAAGAGAGAGCAGGACCGCGTCGCGTTGTCTCGTACCTGTGAGAAGGCTACATATAGAGGACTAGAGGGGGTGTTTATTGGCTCAAGTTCAAGTGCAGCTCTCTGCTGGAAATTTCGCGCAGTCCTGCCATCGTTTGGAGGCCCCAAATTATCCTCACACCGTTAACCCGTGAATGTCCGCCTTGTGTGATGTGTGTGTTTTTGTTTGCTTTTGTTGCATTGATTGCAGTTACGTCCGTCCACTGAGATCTTTCTTCTAATAAAATATTAAAATTATGATACTGGAACAATCTTTAAATAATCTTAGCCTCCTTGCCATTATATAAACCAAATTTTATCGCTACAGAGCCATGAGCACCAGAACGACCAGACATAGGAACAGTTTCTTCCCTCAGGCAATCCATCTGAACAAACTCTAATCTTACATTATTTACACATACTTATTTATATTTCAATTTGCACATATATTTCAATTTGCACATTTTTCCACTGTACATACAACTGTCTTTATTTATGTGTTCATTTCTTATCATCGCCATTCTGTTTACACTGTAGAGCTCCTGTACTAGAACAAATTCCTCGTATGTGAACACATACTTGGCAATAAAGATCTTTCTGATTCTGATCTGATTCTGATTCTGATTCAAAGTACCCCAGCTACATTTCTGAAATCAGTGTGAATCATGTGAAGAAAAAAAAATCTATTGTATTGTAAAGAATTTTTAGCCTATCATGACATGACGTTAGAGACATGTTTTAATGTTCAATGATACATTTAGAACATTATTTACATTATCTATCGAGTTCTGCATGTTTCCAAAAACCCCTTCTTCTGCTGCTATGTGTGAATGTGTGTGCACCAAACAGATAAAGTAAAATCCACTGACCTTTCTGTATTATGCTATAATAATTTGTAGTCACTAGTACTTTTCTACTTGAGCTTGACTTAAAGCTTGACAGAGTATTTATTTACATGACTTTGACCAGCGTTGAAATAGAACTGTATGTTAGCTGTGTTCAGACAGTTGAGGTTGTGAGTTGTGTATATGAGAGATGAGCTTTTTTTTGGGTTGCTGTCCGAGGTCCTGATGTCCAACGCCAACCCCCTCACACACACAAACACACACACTCCCTCTCATTCACTCACTCACTCACTCAATCACTGTCGGTCTATCTGTCTGTCTCACACACACACACACACACACATAGTCATTTAACGTTACGTCTAAAAAAAAAAAAATCTTTCCAATGCAAACACTTCACATGTCCTAATAATCACAGCAATACAGCAACTGACCAATGGCCGTATATTTGATTTATTTTTCCTTCTTTAATGAAAAATAGTTTCCAAATAAGCCACGGCTGGATAGTGTTGTGTGTTGTGTGTCACACACAAACAGACTGACAGTCTGTAGAAAGCATAGTTAGTAGAATTGGAGTGTTATGTAGTGAACACAGCCAAGTGGAGTGACTCAAACTATGAAGTGTACTGTACCAGAACTGTTATACTGAACATGACCCCTTCAGGAGCGTTGCTTATATAAGTGTTGTATAAGCTGTGTTAGAAATGTTCTGGAACAGTGCGAAGTGCTTCTTCTGGCCGTCTTGTCACATCCACGTTCTGGGAAACAAATAAACAAATAAAATATGTTCATATACAAATTTAGAAATAATGTTGATATGCTGCTCTGTTCATTTTGTGTGTTTGTTATGTACTGTATAGTCTGGTGAGTACCGCAGGTTTTTCTCTGTGTGTGTTGACTGCTTGGATGTTTAGGTAAATAGATTCCACCCGGCATCCTATATGTAAAAATGAAAGAAAAAAATTGTGCAATATTGCTTTGAATTTATAAAACAAAATAAAGCATGCCTTCTGATACTGACCGTAGGCCACTGGTGTTAGTTTGAGTACAGTATGGAGGGGACATTTAAGGTACGGAAGTTCCGCTGTGGACAAAACAAATCAACAGGATTTTGTCACAGAGTTGCACATTAGTGAAGAGTTCAATGCTGAAATAAAGTCTGGCTTTTGTTTTTTTAACCTGCAGTTTTGTCCAGGAAGTAGGCTAGCAGACAACGCATGACTGCCTGGTGACAGATGACCAGCACATTCTCCTGTCTCTCCAGCTCCATTATGACCGGCTCTAGGCGATGCACCAAGTCTTCGTAAGACTGTGCGTTAAACAGAAGAAATGTTAGCATTGAGGTAACGCTAAATCAGAATTTAAACATGATATATTAACCAGCTCTGCTTCCTTCCCTCCCTCCTTCCTTCCTTCTCTTTTTCTTTTCTTCCTTCATTCCTTTATTCCTTCCTTTTTACCAGGGTACTTCTTTTAGACTCCTTCTAAAATGTCTCCTCAGAGAAAACATCATCCATATCTACATATACACAATGACTTACTCCAAATCCTTGTGTAAGCTGTAACTATAGAAACAATAACATATTAGATGCTTTCCTATAAAAAATTTTTTAATAAAACACCTGCAGGCCAATCAGATTTGAGAATTCAACGACACTGTGATTAAAGAGATTAAATTTAATAGATTAAATATAATGTTTTATAATAAGTTTATATTAAAATGAATATAAATATTAATTCTAACTTTTATTAAAATAATCAAAAAGTGATTCATATAATAGGTTAAAAAATTAAAAAAGCTACTTTGTAAACAAAAATGATCAATGACTAAGAAAATCTCTCCAGGTTTAAAAACAAAATGCTATTTGGACACTAAACAGGCTGGACTCTGTCTAGCTCACCTCGCCTTTGGGATATCTGTAGCGATACTTGTCTTGGTCTCTCATAGCGAACTCCTCAGGGTAGTTCTCCTGGATCTCTTCATAAGTCATCTCCTCACATACACCCTTACATGAGAGTTTGACATTATAACACGTACACTTTTGATCAATCTAGTGATGTGTATAGACATTAGAGATATAATCTTACAGCATCGATCTCGTTCAGGGCTTTCCACTGCTCATACGGGACTCCCAGAGCCTCAGCCGTCTCAATGGTCCTTTTCAAGTGACTCGTCCACACCTTTAGGTCTTTTATGGCTTGATTTCTGACAAACTCCGACAGAGCACTAGCATACTGATTAAAAACAAACAGAGTCGTTTAGTCATCATATGGATCAGTGGATAGGACAGTCCTCTTAAGACTGGTTTCTCTCAGCAGATGGTGCTGTAGAGTTGAGTTAGTGAGTCAGAGCCATGCTTGAGTGTTCAACTCATTTTGGAGTGATTACACAATTGGGATTCCATTAATAAACAGATTTGTATGCAAATAAGTATATACAGTAAAAATTAAACATTTTATATGTAGTTAAATTATGCATTACAAGAACTTATGTACCTGTTTCAGATAAATAATAATCAAACCCACAAGAAAACAGAATTCTGCCCGTCACAGCCCACAGTATTTATTCTTTCCTGGCAAAATTTTTTTTTTTTTTACATCAATGCTATTCTTTTTGTAAAAACATCTGTAATCATTTTCTATCATGAAAAGTGAACATTTTAGTTCCATAACATTTGCTCTAACCAGCATTCACATTCATGAAATATTCCACATATTTTGAATAAGTCTCATGCTCATCAGGAATTTGCATCATCTGAGTTTCCCAAAGCTCACGAGAAGAAGAAATGTAAGACCTCTAATAGTTTTTAGTAAAATTTTGATGTTACCAAAATTCTAGATTGAAAAAAAAAAGGTTGTTCTTAAAAATGACCTCAGTGTCTGCTAACCACATTTTGTGCATTTTCTATGAAAACTAAATGCTCAGCGAAGCGTTAAATACAGCCATTAAGATAAGTGTAAAGATGAAATATTATTACCTGAGATCCTTTTTTAATGATTAAATGCATGCTTCCAATGTTGGATTTTGTCATTCAAAGCTAATTCTTTTAAGTTAAAAAGCCTTAACAGAACCCCAGGTGTTAAAATAACCTTTGAGTTTCTTTAAAGAAACAAGAGGAAACACAGAAGGAGCACTAAAATAAAGCAATTCAATCTTAACACAATGGCTTATCCACAAGGTTAATAATGGTATATAATATAATAAATGATAATAGAAAGCAGAAAAAGCTGCAGAATAAATGGACAGAAACTTCTCAATGGACCAATTTGTTCAAATACAAAACAAAACAACTATTACTTAGCCATATGTCCTTATAAAAGATGGCTACTGCTTAATGTTAATTGAAGTCGAGTAAGGCCATACTAGACATTTTTGTTTGATTGTTAACACAACTTGTTTTTTAACGTTTTAACGCATTACTGGACAAACATACTATACTTCATGCAGCAACACGATAGTAGCTGGTGTAATGGTAGTGTTCTGATCAAAGGTCATCTCAAAGGTCATGGTTTTATGCTGAGCTTAGGTGATATGTAGCATGGTGTCTGGTTATGCTTTCCCATATTTCCACTTTGGGATCAGATAAAGCACGGCCATCTATTTAACCATAGTACATTCTGGTCCCTCAATTTAAACTGTAATGAAACTGAGCACCAGTTCAGGATCAATATAGTGGTCATAGTGTTCAGAACATTTAGAAAGACCAGAGAGATAGATATACTTTGGACTCAGGACAAAAACACACAAGCTTGGGGGCAGAAAGCCTTTATGATATGTATGCCCAACTTTTGTTATTTTGAAAAATAAATAAATAAATAAATAGATAAATAAATAAATAAATGGCTTTTCTGGATGGTCATAGTACCTAGAGCTGAAGGAAAGGGGACACTTTGGAAAAATGTGATGTTTACATTTGCCACTTTCATCTGAATCAACCTACAGGACATTGAACTCAAATTTAATGAGGTCACCACTCTTGCACAAAATACACAGGAACTTACAGAATGTGAAGCAATCTCATACAATGTCGATGTAATTTGGGCCATAGTGTGGCTAACCATTTGTGGCTTCTCAGGGTACATTTGTTGACTAATCAATTTGAGCCAAAAACTGGAACTGGAACAATTATTATTGCCGTGCCACTTAACATATACAGTTAGACCCTGGCATTTTCACTATAATGAACACGTGACATTATTGTTAAGAAAGATTACTGACAAATGTATTGTAAAAGGTAATTTTTGTATTGTCAAAGACAATATATTTAGTAACATAAGCTGAGATCTTTAGTATATATGGTCTAGCAGTCTAATAGGGCTACACAACACTTGTCTTTCAAAGATAAAAACACATCTCTTTTGGCATTTCTAACAGATTACTTACTGTTACCAATGATCTAAGGTGGACTTTTGTGAAACCAAGCGCAACAGCACCTTAGTAAGAAAAATACACAGAATTGTATGATAAACGAAGGCTGGAGCTAAACATGCAATGCTCACTCTAATAATCTCATTGTTGAGCTATTGCTAGATATTGGATTTTAGCCTGCATCTAACTATCATTCATCTCTGAAAATCAGTGAATCAGACCCAAAAGGCACAGCAGGTCACGTCTCACCTTATTGCCTTGTGCAGAAAGGCCGGAGTCTCCTCCAATGCGGCCCAACAGATTCAGCTCACTCTCCCCGTGCCTGCTGAGGTAGATGGAGCGCGGTGTAACGTGAATGTTCATGAGGTAGTACACTATACGGCTCTGGATATGGTCCTGAACCTTGTTCACAAGATATCTCGTGCCCACGTTGAAGATCTTAATGTAGGATATATTCCTAATGCACACAAATTAGGAAGCGTAAGACAAAATTGATTGAAATGGGTAAATAAAAAAATAGTTATAGTTTTTTAACTATATACCAATAGTTTTATCGGTTGTTTCTTACAACATATGATTTTTTTAACCTGTCCTTTTCTTCATCAATAGAAACGTAAGTCATCTTGTAGCATTCAATGCGCTTCAAGAAATCTTCCACCATCTTGTCTTTGTCACAGTTTTCATAATCTGGGCTGCTCAGTTTCACTTCCTGTTGCCAACCAAAAATAGATTTGAATAAAAAAATTCCTTCAGATTAAATGCTTGATTATATTAGACTTGTTTTCTGTTCCTTACCATTATATTTGCTTCAATAATGTCTGGGTCATCACATATCGACTCGATAAAAAACACCTGAAAAGAAATGATTTAGTGCTGAAGAATTGTGAAAAGTGTGTTAAGTGAGATTATGTAATTAGTTGAAACGTTTATTCTGTTCTATGTAAGCGTTAGAAGCCCTGCACCTGCCTTGTAGCCCCTCTCCTTGGCAAAGCTAGTGATGATTCCTCTTCTCTCCTTTGTGGTGTTAGTGGCATCAAATACCTGTGTGAAAGAATGTCGTTATAGATTTATTCAGCTTCATCACTCCATTATGGCTTTTTATCACTAAGGTAAATTCAGAATTAGAGTCAGTACCAGCTACTGGTATTAGCAATAAAAAAAAACAACATTCTGCTTTCAGATACTTTTATTCAGTTTAAAGATGGAATAACTAGGAAAGAAATTAGACAATGTCAAGGTTTTTGCTATAGCACAGCTTTTGAGTCAAACTGAATCCTATGATAAAATGATTGGCCTTAGTCATTAGAAATTAATCAGGAAATTCAATCAAAAAATTCTGATGCTACTTTTGGATGGTATTTGGATCAAATTTGCTTGAACACTAATTTTTTTTTATAACATCCTCAATACTAATTATGCATAATGTATAAGCTTAGTTTGTGTTTATGTACATATTCATGTATATTCATTAATATTTAAAAAATGCAGAAACGTTCCTAATTTATTTCTAATAGACTCTTCTGCATATTTTGGGGGTAATTTGAAAAATATAAGGTAAAATTTTTTCTTATATTTCATCCATTCATTCATTTGTTAATAATTACGTATAGTATGCTACCTTAGTAACTATAAGAAAGGATTTATTTTGTACCCTGGTGCCTTAAAGGAAAAAAACTATTTAGATTTGCTTATAATGGTACAATATACAATAGTACCATACCAGCACCACATATTCAGGAGAAATTTTTAGTTATAATTTTATGTTTTTGTTTTAGCCTCCTGGTCCCTCCTGGAGCACTATCCCATGCTCTCATAGCCGTGGTTCGATTCCTGGGCAGGGCGCTAACCCAGGCCCTGAATGGTTAACTCTTAGTGTGGTCCCAAGCCCAGATAAAATGCAAGGGTTGTCAGGATGGGCATCTGGCGTAAAACCTGTGCCAAATCTAATAGTGAACCGATGTGGAGACCGTGAATATGGAGCAGCCAAAAGAACACACACACAATTGTATGTTTTTGTATTTCATTGCCATATCAGTGGATATAAAGGTGTATAGTACAGGTATTTTTTGGTGTGCTGTGATGTACAGAGCTCATGTATTCCCCCTTACTCACTGCTACGTGTCCATGCTCCTTAGTGAAGTAGTTGTCAAGGTCCTTGAGGGCCTTTAAAACGCAAGCCCTGCACACAACAGAGTTACACTATTATCACACAATACCAATGCAGACACAGGCTACTGCACTGCATTCATGACATGTGTAGCCTGTTACAGTATATCTTTACTTTTAATATATAATATATATTTCTTGCACCATACCTGCGGATCTTCATGGCCTCTTCATTATCTGGCCGGAAGAATTCATAGTTTTTGTAAGTCTTGACTGCTTCTCTTCTGTACTGGCCCAAATTAAAGACTGCAGAGGGACAGATCACATTTTGAAAACTGTACACAATCTTACGATAGTCTTAAGGTCTATACTCAATACTTATTATACTTTCTTCCCTTCGTACTTTAGACTACTTAGACTACTGTGTTACATTAATAAACATGTTTTAATATATAAAACCTTGCTGCTTTTATTTTTCACATAAATGTTATAGTAATAATGTACTAAATTATTTTCTTTGCATATCCCGTCTGTCGAAGCTGGATAAGAGAGTCAGCCATAATACAGCATCATTGGAACAGACATAGTTAAGGGCCATGTTCAAGGACCCAAAAGTGGCAGCTTGGCAGTGCTGGGGCTTTAACAACTAAGCCTGAGTTAAATCAAACTCTGATTCTTCATTTTTACAGCCCTTGTGGTATTACAGGGCTATATCTAACAGATCCATTTCTGATCCATTTCTTCCAGATCCTATATTCTACCTTTCTAGAATTGGCTCTACATGGAGCACTGGCATAAATGCAGATAACTCCAGCCAGTCTATATTTTTTACCATGCAAATGATCATAGAGTCTGAATTAAGAACTTCTGCTATAGGTTGTCTGATCACCTTGAGTTGGGACTCCAATCCAGTTGAGGTAGCGTGTAAGCTTTCTGGAGATATAAGTCTTTCCTCTGGCAGGCAGCCCCACCATTACAATCATGGTTGGAGAGTTTGTAAACTGGGGTCGGGATGCTGCAGAATAACAAATACCACAATGAATACAACAGTATACTTTTCCTAATAGACAAGGAAGAAAAGAAAGTTTAAATAATGATCTCAATTTGAAACGAAGGTTTAGCAGTAGTTGGGGAAATTTGATCTTAGGGGCTGAGTCACTGTATAAGAGATTCCTATCTGACAATTCTCACAAAGAGGTGTGATGTTTTCTAAATAGCAAAGCAGAACCTGAAAGCCTTATCAAAAAAAAAGAAGAGTGCTTTCAGGCCATGAGGCCAAAGGGGTGCGGTCAGAGCTCAAGAAGTGACTAAGTTAGGGCAAAATAGCAAAGAACAATGTGAAGAAGATTCTCCCTGCAGGCCACCCCACCCCTATATATTCCAGTTCTTTTAACAAGTTGTTTCAGGCAAGTCATAAATCCCAACCCCACCCCCTTTCCTTCTTAATGCAGTCCCTGTGATTCCCCCCACTGAGGACACCACCCTGTTTACCCCACTAAGAGCAACACCGCAGTCTAAATTAATCTGACTGTCTGAGAACTAACTGAAGAGATTTGGGAAAAGGCAAGGCTGTGGGGTGTGTTCGATCCAGCCCTGGGGTGTTGCAGTGGAATGCCACAGTACCGGTTCTTTTAGTTTTTCTGTACGGGCAGAAATTTCCTTAGAACAGGATGTCTTCCTGTACAGCTGCAATGACAAAGACACGACAGTCCAGCACTTTTGTCTCACATAATAAAGCAACACCTTTGAGAAGCTGGACAGCAAACTGATTCTACATGAACATCATACAACTAAACAGCTGGACTGGACTGATTACAATGATGTGCTCTACATGAAAGACAAGAACTTTCTTTTCTATCAATTCCTTTTGGCCAGGGATCTCTTTTATCCCCTGGTCCATTGTTATATCAACCCCACAGCAGGCGATGTCAGTCACCTCAAAAATATTCATACCAGGACCATCAAAGGAATTGGAAAATTACTGATTTATGTAACCATGAAGAAGATGGTAGCAGTGCTGGAGAACAGATCGAACAATTCTACCCATCCCCACTACTGCTTTATATACAGGAACACCCTCCTACCAAGGTGTTCATGAAAACACTGTTGGGGTTCTTTACTGCCCGGGGCCATCAGAGTCCACATGCCTCCTCACAGCATGCTTCCCAGTCCTCTGTTTCGCAGGCTGGACAATGGGACAGATAATCACTTTAGCAGCAGTCATTAACTTGCAATACACCACTCAAATCTTCTGGCCAAATTTTCAGAAAAAATAGTAATTGCTTGATTAGTTTTTCAAGCATGATGTGTCACATTCCCAGTTTTTGTATTACTATTTTCAGCTTCCATAAATCACTGAAATATTTATTTATTTTTTTTCAGCTAAGTTTAGCTATTGATAGACAGAGAATGGAAAGGGAACACGTGGGCTGAAAGCACAGCCAACATCAGAGCAGTCAATGAAAGAAGGAATAGCTTGCTTGGTCTAGCTACTGCTTAATGAACACCTTCCAAAATTCATCATAAAAACTGAAAAAAAAAAACCCCCAGACACTAGAAGAAAAAGGTTTAAATGGCGGTAGATTATCTAAAACACTGAAACATTTAATTTGAAAAAAAAATTCAGCAACAGTTTGTTACTAGAGATGTGAGATCTCCACTAAACAATCAGCACACTAGGACCAAAAACCACAATAACAAAAAGGAGAAGAAAACATGAAAATATTTTCCACACTCACAGCCTCTCCTTTGGCTCAGGGAGCCTCCAGCCCCAGACACCCAGATTTTCAGCAAGGGGGTCTGCATGAGTTCTGTCTGTTCTGTGGACATGTCATTTACCATTTAACTGCCTTGTTCTGTGTCTAAGTGTAAAGTCACTACGTCACAGTCTCACACTCATACACAAAGCAGACTCCTGTGAGTGCTGCTTCTTATGAGGTCTCCTGACTGTTGCCTTGGAGAAGGGAGCATGGGGAGGGAAAGGAGGAGGAGACTGTGATAAGAAGAGCAGTAAGCAAGCAACACAGAGACCTATGGGATTGATTCATTAACCCTCTGGGAACACCAAGGCTCCTAAGTTCAGTCGTGTTCAGCCCAGCAAGCAGAAGCCAGTTCGAGTTTAAGAATGAAACATTCATGGTTCAAGAAATCATTACTGGGTAGCTCTTATCTGGAGCACAGCACAGACTGTTGGTGTAAATCTATACCACTAACAACACAGTATTTCTTGAGTGCTCCAAATATTTGTATCTGTATATAAACCAGAAGCATTTAGTTTTAATGTGTTCAGGACTGTTTTTATGTAAGAAACTGTTACATGTTCTCTCAGGATCACAATAATATCCCACAAGTCTGAATAGTTATCCTGGAACTACAAGTTAATATCTCACAGAGATATCTCACTATCTTTTTTTAAAGCTATCCTCTAGTGCAGTGTAATAACACCAACACCGCAAATAGGTTTGATTCCTTATTTGCACTTTTTCTCTAAATATTTCGTCAAATTTCATGTCTTAAAAGTCACAGTTTCATGAAAATAACTTCTATTTATAAGCCAAAAAAGTCACAATTGCGTGATATAAATTTGCAATCACAAGATAAATTGCAAGATAAGATTGGAAGGCAATTCTGTGTAATATTTTCTCAAAGGTTGTGGAAACAGGATTTCATAGTACATAGTCTATGTTTGTCCTGCAAGCTTGATGTCTGATCAGTGACTCGTCACTCAATTCACCTGTATTTCTGTCTGTTTCGAACACATGTCTTGTTCATACTAAAAAAGAAGCATTAATGAAATCACATTTAAAGTACAGATCCATGGTAACTAGTCTCCTTATAGAGCATTCAACTAATTTTCCAGTACATAAATTAATACAAGTTTAGTAAAACAACATAAACAATACACAAAGCAGGAGGGCAGTTACTGTATACGCAGTCAGCAGCGTACATTATCTAAAAGCCCGAGAGGTCTGAGACTGGATATGATTGCTAACAAGATTAGATCATAGATCATGTCTGATCCTGTGTGCTGTCTAATCTCAGACCACACTACAAGATGTTTACCATGATGAGAGTCACTATTATCTTCCCCTCAATGCTCTACTTGGTCTCTTTGTTAAACATTGTATTGACTGGGAATCTTTTCATTTACAAACTGAATTTCAATGATAAACCTTTTCATTTAAGGTTTCTGCCTGCAGCAGAGATGCTAATTACAGCCTTTGTTATTATTATTATTATTATTATTATTATTATTATTATTATTATTATTATTATTAGTCACACAGGAGTCAAAGGCTCAAACCAAATGATAGCAAAACTAAAGAAGTAGAAGTACGACAAGAAACAAAACCTACAAAACCTTGGATAAACCTTGGTTGACTATGTACTACTTTATCTCTGTACAGTAGTGTTGTAGACAAGTGAGATCCATATCAACTGAAACCAAGAATAAGTAAACCAACAGTGCAAAACCCACACTATTGTTGAAAAAACTGTGATACAGACTAATAAAATGCTAAGATCTAGCTGTAACTGTACAAAATGATTGATCAATGTGTAAATAGATAAGTGAAAGAAAAACCTTAAGTACAGTAGACATAAGCCAGATTTTTACTGCGCTAGTAAAGCAAACAGTATAGTATCCAAGCCGTGTTAGTTAGCTAGCTAGCTATGTGTTAATGGCTTAGCAAATAAAACTTAAAAAAATAATAGCCCTAGCAGACTAAAATAACAATTAACAAGGCCAGAATGACTAGATAGAGACAGAAGACACAATTTTTTTTATTATTAACTAGTTGCTTGCAGTTAGCTAGTTGTTAGCCATTGTGATCATTTTAGCAAAGACCCAACATTGTCCTTGCAAATTTCTCTGACTACCTGAAGCACACAGCCTTGTGTTTCTTTTGTGTCTCATTGGAATGAACTTCATCATTTTAGTTGAAGAAAAAAAGGTGTAAAAAATAAAAAAATCAACATTAAAGTATATTTGAAAAAAAAAAAAATCAGGTTGTTATGGTGCACTTCGATGCTGATTTGGGGAATAATTTTTTGCTATTTGAGAAATAGCCTTTGGACAAGACCAAGACAAAATAGACGTAGATAGAGGCAGGTGAGAAAGAGTAGACCACTGATGCAATCAAAAAGCAGGGACGTGTTGGTGTCTAACTACTTTAGCAGTGTTCATTGAAAACAACTTATCAGATCACACAAAGTGTAGCTTCTAGAAGTTTTTGTGTGAAAAAACAAAACAGGAAGCGTGTGGTTTGTTACATTTTGTAATCAACATGTTATATCTTATTTTCTGAGCCATGTAGGTTGGTGGCCTTTCTGTGCGTCTCAGTATAGGAATGCATGAGAATTTATGACGTGCATTCCTCCCACAGATAAATGTGCAGAACAGTCAGCAAAGCAGGACTTCCTCTGTGTCATGCCAAAGTACAAAGTGTTATGACTTAACCACAACTTGTTCTTCAGTTAGTATGTTGACTTTCACTCAAAACTATAACATCAAAAAGATTCGTCAAAAAGACAAACGTTCAGGTGAAATTTCAACCACTGAACAAACTAATAGTAAAAAGACACAAAGTTACACAATTTCTTAACCCACATAAAATATTTTATAAAATATCAGTGTTCTGCTCTAACAGAGACTCAATGAATATCTGGTGCTATTAAAAGCCTGACCAGCTGAAGTGACATAACCCAGTCAGTATGTTAGCAGTGGCTGTTTTGAACCCAAGGGAGTTTCTAATAATCCTCGTGAAAGCATGCATGGTCTGTATATAGGAAAAAAGTGGAAAGAAAGATGAACAATGCTTCCATACATACACAAAGCATGATGTAGTTTGACGGTGTATTAATATTAGTGTTTGATGTTAGTTTTATACTGGAACTATGAGACAAATCTAATAGAAGTCTTACACAAAATATGTTATATAAATACAAGCCCAAATTCTTCCCATGTCTATTTTGTAAAACTGAGAACGGATCACCTGCATTACTTCTTGAAGTAAAAGTATGTGGGTCATAATGAACAACCAAACTATTACTTTATTATTACATCTGAATAATTACTCAACAGGTATATAATATAGTACTACTCGTTCATCCCTGCATAGTTCCTGCAGTTACCTATAAGTTATTTTAATATATTAACAATAATACTTTGCAATAAATCACACGATGAACAGGGTGCGCTTTGATCAAGAGTATGGACACACACTGCTAGCTATATTAGCCTCTTAGCTTTAGTGCTAATCAACAGAAGTTGGCCATCAAACACACTGACCATTTGTTTCACATGGTAGTATTTAACAGTGCAACTATTTTTGCAAATTCTATCCAAAATTTATTCATAGAGTAAAACATGCAGTTAGTCTATAAGTGTGCTTTTTAATGGTTCACTTATGGATCATCTCTAAAGCATTATGGAGCATCCTCATGGTGCTCACCTGTGTTGTCACAGCGGGTGCGCAAATCTTTCCGAAACGCTTCCATTGCTGTAAGAAAACTGAAAAGAAAGAGACTGAACACTCCACCGTGCCATGTGCTTGTTGTTGTATGTATTAGATGCTCTTATTATGTGTTATTTTGGCTCTGTGTCCCTCACCCTCCCTCATTTTACACAGACATATGATCTGAGCAGCTAGACCTTGGCCTTTAACATCATCCAGCCCAGGAGTTCACGATGCACACACATCACACATAACAAGAGCAAATGTCATGCTGTGGCTTTTAGCATTTACAAACATTTTCCACTGAGACTCACATGCAGAATCAGTCAAGACTATCTAAGATTCTAGAATGGATATTCAGGTATACACAGTAGTAGTAGTATTCAAATTTCAGGTTGTGTTTTAGGATCATTTGTTAATGTCTTCACTAGGGCTGCTGGGTTTACACACTGATCTAATGGAGAAAAATCATGCATCATTTGCATTGTGATTGTGAGCACAACTCCCTGGTCCACCAAGCTGATGCTACTACTGTTGTCTTTAACTCCCGGTTGAATAAAAAAAAAAAATATAAATGTTAGGGTGTCTGCCAAAATGCTGTAACTTTATATTATCCATATATTTACACAAATACAAAGTTCTGGTTTCTATCTGTCAGGATTTCTTGTCATTGTTTGTGTGTCATTATATGTGCCATTGTCTCACTTATAGACCGAATATGTTTGATCAGTGTTAACAAGATGTTGGTACACCATAAAGTACACAACCGCACTAAAACGAACAGAAAACGATGTTAAACCGTACACATTGAATGGTTAAGACTAGGCTTAATTTAAAGTTAAGGGAGCTGGAGAAGATGAAGAACAATGTAGAAGTTCTTAGCATACTGTATAGTGTTCATCCACACACAGAGGACAGCAGATAAATGAAGTGAATGAAGGACAGACATTGATTAGCCAGCAGATGTCACTGCAGTGTTTGATTATTAAACATCTTTGCAGTGTAAGTTGTAATTGCAGAGTGAAAAAGGATTTGTTCTTACTAACCTTGGAAATTTGCTCAATCATATCCCTACATGTCCCTACATGCTTGGCAGAGATCACAGGGGAAGCATTTACTCAGTTACACATAATGATGACACACAAATGAAGTCTTCTTCTCAGAAAATGACTTTTTACAGAATGACCTATTTCATTTATCTCAATCTTTTGACACACTGCTGGGTCAAATGGTAGAGCAACAAACTCAGGAGAGAGAGAGAGAGAGAGAGAGAGAGAGAGAGAGAGAGAGAGAGAGAGAGAGAGAGAGAGAGAATGTGGTCTGTCTACCCAGAAAGAACTGTCAATCATGTTTGGCTGTACAATGACTGGGGGCCAAAGCAAAAAGTTGTAAATAAACTTTTAAAACTAATCTTCCTCTTTCAAGATTTTGCATGCTGTCTGTTATTTCTTCACTAAAACAGTGAAAAAGTCTTTACTGTGAATATTCTCGTATAGTATTCAATTAAATTCTATTCTATACAGCTTAGAATGGTGAACATTGATGTCAGTGTGACATCGATTGATAAAATGACAGTGATTCATATCCAGGTATCATGCAAGGTGAGCAAAATTGAGCAAACATTTTAAACAATGCGTTATATAGAACACACAAAAAATGTCATAGGTTTTTATATCTGATTTAATCAGTGATAAGACTTTAAGCCTTTTGCAAATTAAGACTTTGTATATTTATAGGTTCAAAAATGTTAACGTTTCAAAAACTTTGTTACAATTTTTAATAAAGTAAAAATGTCATTCGTTTTTCTTAATAATTATTTATTTCTTTCAAAAAGCACCTTGACATTTAAGATGATATTTGACAATAGCTTTGATGTAGATCCTTTACAAACATGTAGATCCTTTACAAACATTTAGATAATGTATTTATAGTATTACAGACCTATCTGTAAAAAAATATCTAAAATAAAAAAATAAATAAATAAATAAACTTAAAAAATGAGGCAATTGACTAAGCTTTTTCTAAAATAGATAAGAACTCAACTGTTAGATTACAGTAATGACATTTTATAGGGACAAAGAATAAAAAAAAAGCAAAAAAAAATTTTTTAATAAACCACTTCATGCAGAAATTTTTGTATGAAGATTCAGTGCATTTTAAGTCACACTAAAATGAAGCAGAACAAAGCACACCAACAAAACAAACACATATTGCAGCAGCATAAAGAGCACTCACTTTAAATATGTAAGATTAGTTTGTTCCATTTTTGGGTCTGCCAAACGTGGATCTTCTTGCCGTTTTCTTTTCCTGAAATGAAAACACTTCTTCAGCAGATTATCGCTGTTCATGAAATAAACCAGTGGGTTTATGGCACTGTTCAGGCATGCTAGTCCATCACTTATCTGTTTCGCTATATACACGCTGGGGTACCATGTCTTACAGATATTATACATTTTTGAGATCCGAGTCATCAGGTTGAGATTTCTGAAGATGTGGAAGGGGATGTAGCATATGAAAAAGAGCATGGCCAGGATCACTACCAGCCTGAGGCACTTCAGCTTCAGCGTGGTGTCTCCGATGTCTTTCCTAGTGGTTAGGATCACAGCCATGTGGCCATAGCAGCACACCATCAACACCAAAGGGATTATAAATCCAGTAATCGTCTGTGTAATGCTGTACTTCAAGTAAGACTCCATGCTGGTGTTTGTAGTCGTGTCAAAGCATTGGCTTCTATTCTGGGTTGTTTTCTCAAAATAGACATCAGGCAGACATTGAAGCAACACCATGACCCAGACAAGTGCAGCTATTCCTATAGAGTGCCGTACCTTTATCCTGCCTTTCACCTTCAGTGTGTGTACAACACCCAGATATCTGTACACACTGATGCATGTCAGAAATCCAATACTCCCATAGAGATTGACGTTGAATAGGAATCTTGTAATTTTGCACAAATGCTGTCCAAAGATCCAATTTTGTGAATTACCTTGGTAGATCATCAGAAACGGCAAGGTAAGCAGGTACAAAATATCGGCAATGCACAAGTTTAAAGCAAATATTTTAATGTTTCCCAGCTTCCTCCAGTTTGTCACAATAGATTTCAGTCCAAAGCAGTTACCAAGAAGTCCAAAAATAAAAACGATTATATATACAGTGGTTAAAAAGAATGCTGGAAAGCTAAGGTTAATGGCCCAGCAGTTATAGCTATAAGCAGTTTTATTGTTCATTGTTTTCAGCTCTAGGAATCAACCGTATCTTGAACGCACTCTGAAGTCTCTGCACATGCACTCAGCTACAATGCATGTTGATGCTGTGGTCTTTTTTCCTGATTCACAGACAACTGAGCAGACAGGAAACTGGGTTTGGAGGTGTTTCAACTCATGCCATCATACCATTTACAAGAAATACCCAAACATGTGAGTGTGAACCTGACAGAGGTGGGAGTAACTCACACATGTGCAAGCCACAAGTAAGTCTCAAGTCTTAACCATCAAGTCTCAAGCAAGTCCAAGTCATTTTTTGTGAGAGTCAAGTCAAGTCAAGTTACTGCTTTATGTCAAGCAAGTCAAGTCAAGTCGTAGCTTGAGTCAAGCAAGTCACTGGCAAGTCATACATATGTTTGATGATTTAACTAAATGTATATATTAAACAAAGTTAAATCTACAGTATTTATGGACTATGAGAGTTTTATTTGCAACAAAAATTATTATATGCATTTATTTTTAAAAGGTGTCCACATACAGGTGAGTTGTAAATACAATAAAAATCTAAAAATGAATACAAATCAAAACTACAAAGAATAAGATGTAAATGTAACTGAAATAAGGCCAACATAAAAGCATGCAAAGTTTCAAGATGCCTCAAACATGGCAGAAGACCATGGAAAAGTATATATATAAAAAAAGTACAATGGTACAGGCATTCCCTTTTAATGGGACATGAACACATCCTTCAATTAGATCCTTCCTTTTTAACAACAGAATAACAACAACAATCAATCACGTCAACCAAAAAACGTAAATTATTGAATCCCACAAACCTTGAAGTGAATTAACTATTGGAGAGAGAGAGAGAGAGAGAGAGAGAGAGAGAGAGAGAGAGAGAGAGAGAGATGATTGGAGTGAGGGTAATTTATTAATTAAAGGGATAGTTCACCTAAAAATGAAAATTCTGTTATCTTTTTCTCACCCTCATGATGTTACAAACCTGTATAAATTTCTTTATTTTGATGAACATACATGTAGATATTTTGAGGACTGTTTGTAACCAAACCATTCATGAGCCCCATTCACTTCCATAGTGGGGAAAAAAGAATACTATGGAAGTGAATGGGGCTCATGAATGGTTTGGTTACAAACATTCCTTAAAATATCTTCCTCCGTGTTCATCAGAACAAAGAAATTTATACAGGTTTGTAACATCATGAGGGTGAGAAAATTATGAAAGAATTGTTTTATTTTTGGGTCAACTTAAAGGGTTAAATTGAATGTGTGTGCGTGTGCATGCGAGACAAGAATATGGCTGTGCTTGCAACTCTGAAGTTTTTTATTTTTAGGGGTCAAGCCCCGAAGGGGCGTAGACACCTATTGTTATCGTTAGTTTTCTTCTTCTTCTTCTTCTTCTTCTTCTTCTTCTTATTATTATTATTATTATTATTATTATTATTATTAATATTATTCCTCTTCCGCCATTGAAGTCAATGGCAGCCCATAGAACCGTACGTAGGAAAGTTATGAAATTTGGCACACATGTAGAGGCCAGTCTTAGAAGTTACTATAGCAACTTTGGTGTGTCTAGCTCAAACCCTCTAGCACCACCAACAGTCCAAAATCCAATTATGTTCATGTTCATAACTGCTGACTCGTAAGGCCTAGAGACAAAATTCTTCAAAATGCATCATCAGAATCAGAATCAGAAAGGTCTTTATTGCCAAGTATGTTTTCACATACGAGGAACACACACACTTACACACACACTCGCACACACATACTCACACACACACTCACATACACACTCACATACACACACTCACAGTTACACACTCACTCACACACACTCACTCACACACACTCACACTTGCACACACTTACACACACTTACACTCACACACTTACACTCACACTTACACACACACTCACATTTACACGCACACTTACTCACACTCGCACACTTACTCACACTCGCACACTTACTCACACTCGCACACTTACTCACACTCGCACACTTACACTCGCACACTCACATACTCACACACTCACTCACATACTCACACACTCACTCACTGACTCACACTCTCTCACACACACTCACTCACACACACTTACACACTCACTCACACACACACACACACACACACACACACTTCCACACACACACACACTTACACAAACACTTACACACTCACACTTACACACACACGCTCACACTTACACACACACTCACACTTACACACACTTACACACACACATTTTGAATTTTCACGTTTTCAGTATTTTACCAATGCAATGCCATATTGCTACGAAACTTGGTATGGTTCATCAGCGACATGTTCTGAGCGTATTTGATTGGCTTGACCCTGGTATCGCTGCTTGCAGCTATATTTAGGGGTCAAGCCCCGAAGGGGCATAGACACCTATTGTTATTGTTAGAGAGAGAGAGAGAGAGAGAGAGAGAGAGAGAGAATGCCCAGATAGCAATTACGTTTGGGCCACATGTGGGTATTATCTGGCACATATGGCCTAGATGTGGCGTCGCTATACAGATATGAGACAAATTGTAGCCATATTTGTTTTGCCATAACTTTAAAATCGGCGGGAAATGCTCTCTTGGTTCACAACTCATTTTGATGTATATGGCCCAGATAACAACGAACACATTAGAACCATATGTGGTTGAGCTATGGCACACAGTGAGAAACACGACTTGTGGTAAACATTTGGCTTATACGTGGAAAAACACAGGAATCCTGAAATCAAGTGCGGCAGACATCCGCCGTTCCACACCACAGGTTGCTATGCATCTTCCCTCCTATTGGTGGAGTGAGACTACGGCGCGAATGTGACTGACTCGGGCAGCATTTCTGCTTTCCTCACGACTCTGTAGGCTACGTTCAGGTAAGTGATTGGCACTTTAAACTCATATAATTGAAATATTCAGCATTATTTGTCAATATTACATGTTATAAGCGTTTAGTTATTAGTTTAATTGAGGAAGGGGTCAAATTAGCTAATATTTTCCTCAGTTTAACAACAGTTTAATGTATGCTAGGTCCGCTGGTTTGCCGTTTTAAATTCCGATGTTTTTGGCTATAAAGCAACAGTACTTAAGTAAAGTTGGCACATATTCACAGATTGGAGTTTCCCGAGTCAATAACTCCTGAGCTAAACGCTGTTACTACACAAATAACACCTCTTTTCTATCATAGTAATGTAGAAACGCAGCTACAACCCAATTTTCCTCAAAATCAGCTTTCCTCCGTGGTGGACAAAATACACAAGTCTCTATGTGCGAACCAAGGGACCGTCTGCAAAGTGCAAAACCCGAAAAGCGAATACTAAAAACAGTCAACTTGGGAGAAATGTCTTTTTGTATAATTTTTGTTTTTTTATATGAAAATATTTCCCCCAAAAGTAAAACACATTTCCCCCAAATAAGTGTTGTAGTATAACTATCAGGACATCAGTGATGTGTGAGCTGAATTTGGTGACAGTACAGTGTATTATAGTGATGTGTGTGAGCTGGTGACAGTACAGTGTATTACAGTGATGTGTGTGAGCTGGTGACAGTACAGTGTATTACAGTGATGTGTGAGCTGGTGACAGTACAGTGTATTACAGTGATGTGTGTGAGCTGGTGACAGTACAGTGTATTACAGTGATGTGTGAGCTGGTGACAGTACAGTGTATTACAGTGATGTGTGAGCTGGTGACAGTACAGTGTATTACAGTGATGTGTGTGAGCTGGTGACAGTACAGTGTATTACAGTGATGTGTGTGAGCTGGTGACAGTACAGTATATTACAGTGATGTGTGACCTGGTGACAGTACAGTGTATTACAGTGATGTGTGTGAGCTGGTGACAGTACAGTGTATTACAGTGATGTGTGTGAGCTGGTGACAGTACAGTGTATTACAGTGATGTGTGAGCTGGTGACAGTACAGTGTATTACAGTGATGTGTGAGCTGGTGACAGTACAGTGTATTACAGTGATGTGTGAGCTGGTGACAGTACAGTGTATTACAGTGATGTGTGAGCTGGTGACAGTACAGTGTATTACAGTGATGTGTGTGAGCTGGTGACAGTACAGTGTATTACAGTGATGTGTGTGAGCTGGTGACAGTACAGTGTATTACAGTGATGTGTGAGCTGGTGACAGTACAGTGTATTACAGTGATGTGTGAGCTGGTGACAGTACAGTGTATTACAGTGATGTGTGTGACCTGGTGACAGTACAGTGTATTACAGTGATGTGTGTGAGCTGGTGACAGTACAGTGTATTACAGTGATGTGTGTGAGCTGGTGACAGTACAGTGTATTACAGTGATGTGTGAGCTGGTGACAGTACAGTGTATTACAGTGATGTGTGAGCTGGTGACAGTACAGTGTATTACAGTGATGTGTGTGAGCTGGTGACAGTACAGTGTATTACAGTGATGTGTGAGCTGGTGACAGTACAGTGTATTACAGTGATGTGTGTGAGCTGGTGACAGTACAGTGTATTACAGTGATGTGTGTGAGCTGGTGACAGTACAGTGTATTACAGTGATGTGTGTGACCTGGTGACAGTACAGTGTATTACAGTGATGTGTGTGAGCTGGTGACAGTACAGTGTATTACAGTGATGTGTGTGAGCTGGTGACAGTACAGTGTATTACAGTGATGTGTGAGCTGGTGACAGTACAGTGTATTACAGTGATGTGTGAGCTGGTGACAGTACAGTGTATTATAGTGATGTGTGTGACCTGGTGACAGTACAGTGTATTACAGTGATGTGTGTGAGCTGGTGACAGTACAGTGTATTATAGTGATGTGTGTGACCTGGTGACAGTACAGTGTATTACAGTGATGTGTGAGCTGGTGACAGTACAGTGTATTACAGTGATGTGTGTGAGCTGGTGACAGTACAGTGTATTACAGTGATGTGTGAGCTGGTGACAGTACAGTGTATTACAGTGATGTGTGTGACCTGGTGACAGTACAGTGTATTACAGTGATGTGTGTGAGCTGGTGACAGTACAGTGTATTACAGTGATGTGTGAGCTGGTGACAGTACAGTGTATTACAGTGATGTGTGAGCTGGTGACAGTACAGTGTATTACAGTGATGTGTGTGAGCTGGTGACAGTACAGTGTATTACAGTGATGTGTGTGAGCTGGTGACAGTACAGTGTATTACAGTGATGTGTGAGCTGGTGACAGTACAGTGTATTACAGTGATGTGTGAGCTGGTGACAGTACAGTGTATTACAGTGATGTGTGTGAGCTGGTGACAGTACAGTGTATTACAGTGATGTGTGTGACCTGGTGACAGTACAGTGTATTACAGTGATGTGTGTGAGCTGGTGACAGTACAGTGTATTACAGTGATGTGTGTGACCTGGTGACAGTACAGTGTATTACAGTGATGTGTGAGCTGGTGACAGTACAGTGTATTACAGTGATGTGTGTGAGCTGGTGACAGTACAGTGTATTACAGTGATGTGTGTGAGCTGGTGACAGTACAGTGTATTACAGTGTGTGAGCTGGTGACAGTACAGTGTATTACAGTGATGTGTGAGCTGGTGACATTACAGTGTATTACAGTGATGTGTGAGCTGGTGACAGTACAGTGTATTACAGTGATGTGTGAGCTGGTGACAGTACAGTGTATTACAGTGATGTGTGAGCTGGTGACAGTACAGTGTATTACAGTGATGTGTGAGCTGGTGACAGTACAGTGTATTACAGTGATGTGTGAGCTGGTGACATTACAGTGTATTACAGTGATGTGTGAGCTGGTGACAGTACAGTGTATTACAGTGATGTGTGAGCTGGTGACAGTACAGTGTATTACAGTGATGTGTGAGCTGGTGACAGTACAGTGTATTACAGTGATGTGTGTGAGCTGGTGACAGTACAGTGTATTACAGTGATGTGTGTGAGCTGGTGACAGTACAGTGTATTACAGTGATGTGTGTGAGCTGGTGACAGTACAGTGTATTACAGTGATGTGTGAGCTGGTGACAGTACAGTGTATTACAGTGATGTGTGTGAGCTGGTGACAGTACAGTGTATTACAGTGATGTGTGTGAGCTGGTGACAGTACAGTGTATTACAGTGATGTGTGTGAGCTGGTGACAGTACAGTGTATTACAGTGATGTGTGTGAGCTGGTGACAGTACAGTGTATTACAGTGATGTGTGAGCTGGTGACAGTACAGTGTATTACAGTGATGTGTGAGCTGGTGACAGTACAGTGTATTACAGTGATGTGTGTGAGCTGGTGACAGTACAGTGTATTACAGTGATGTGTGTGAGCTGGTGACAGTACAGTGTATTACAGTGATGTGTGTGAGCTGGTGACAGTACAGTGTATTACAGTGATGTGTGAGCTGGTGACAGTACAGTGTATTACAGTGATGTGTGTGAGCTGGTGACAGTACAGTGTATTACAGTGATGTGTGAGCTGGTGACAGTACAGTGTATTACAGTGATGTGTGAGCTGGTGACAGTACAGTGTATTACAGTGATGTGTGTGACCTGGTGACAGTACAGTGTATTACAGTGATGTGTGTGAGCTGGTGACAGTACAGTGTATTATAGTGATGTGTGTGACCTGGTGACAGTACAGTGTATTACAGTGATGTGTGAGCTGGTGACAGTACAGTGTATTACAGTGATGTGTGTGAGCTGGTGACAGTACAGTGTATTACAGTGATGTGTGAGCTGGTGACAGTACAGTGTATTACAGTGATGTGTGTGACCTGGTGACAGTACAGTGTATTACAGTGATGTGTGTGAGCTGGTGACAGTACAGTGTATTACAGTGATGTGTGTGACCTGGTGACAGTACAGTGTATTACAGTGATGTGTGAGCTGGTGACAGTACAGTGTATTACAGTGATGTGTGTGAGCTGGTGACAGTACAGTGTATTACAGTGATGTGTGTGAGCTGGTGACAGTACAGTGTATTACAGTGATGTGTGTGAGCTGGTGACAGTACAGTGTATTACAGTGATGTGTGTGAGCTGGTGACAGTACAGTGTATTACAGTGATGTGTGTGAGCTGGTGACAGTACAGTGTATTACAGTGATGTGTGTGAGCTGGTGACAGTACAGTGTATTACAGTGACGTTATTGACTTTTTTAGTATTCGCTTTTCGGGATTTGCACTTTGCAGACGGTCCCTTGGATTCTGTCTCATGCACTGAAAGTCATGCATGTCTTTTTTAAAGCAGAATACATCCAGTGTTGTAAATTTTAACCAGTTGGTGAAAAAGTATTCTAAAAATATATTCTAAAAACAAAATCTAAGTAATTTGTCATAAGAAATTATGGTATTATTATGGCCCACATTTTTAAAAATACAATTTGCAATTCCTTTCGAAAATATACTGGAAATTTTTTTTTTTTGGTCAATCAGAGGTGGTGAATTATTGCAATTAAAAATATTAAAGGAAATAATTTATATTAAATGATTATCCTCCAGCTCTAACTTCCAGGTTGTATTGCTGCTAGCATTATTTAAATTCATCTTTATTGCAGGTGCAGTCAGGCAGAATCCCCTTACTGCAAAAGCCTCAAATAAAGACATTGAAATCAACATAAATGGTTGCACCTCGCTGTAGACCGAGAGGGGGGTAGGAGGGAGCGAATGAAGAAACACAAGGCCCAACAAAACACTGCCGACCCTCATTGGCCACATCAAAACCACATCAAAACGACTCTGCACATCAAAACTCAATTTCTCAATTCAAGTTCTCTGTACAAGTTACTCTGATATTTTTGTATTTTTTTCTGTGATTTTTTATTACTCTGAGTTGAATACATTCTTAAATGTATTCTTATGTTTACTCTTAAAGCTGTAATTATTTAAACACTTGTTTTGAAGTAAATTGTTTTGAGTACATTTGTTGTTGAGTGTTTCATTTACCTTTAAGTTAATAAGACTTTTACATACTGTCAGCTGCATGTGGTGCACGTATGGGCCGTTAGATTTTAACAGAACTCAACCATACTAAAATTGCATATAAGGCTCACATATGGGCCACATTAAATTGTATTATTTGTCTCATGTTTGGTGGAGTTATGGCACTCCTTCGGTTCAGTTCTTTCAAAGAATAGGTGTGCCATATTTGGGCCATATAAATTACATTTGGCTTATGCTTGGTGGACTTATGGCACTGCTTTGGTTCAGTTATGGCAAAGAATAGGTGTGCCATATTTGGGCCATATAAATTACATTTGGCTCATGCTTGGTGGACTTATGGCACTGCTTTGGTTCAGTTTTGGCAAAGGAGATGTGGGCCATTTCTGGGCCGACAAACACAAACTAATCTGGGCCACAGCTCAGCTGTTTATCTGGCCCAAATCTGGGCCAAAGGAAATTTGCTGACTGGGTGTGGTCTGTCTACCCAGAAAGAACTGTCAATCATGTTTGGCTGTACAATGACTGGGGGCCAAAGCAAAAAGTTGTAAATAAACTTTTAAAACTAATCTTCCTCTTTCAAGATTTTGCATGCTGTCTGTTATTTCTTCACTAAAACAGTGAAAAAGTCTTTACTGTGAATATTCTCGTATAGTATTCAATTAAATTCTATTCTATACAGCTTAGAATGGTGAACATTGATGTCAGTGTGACATCGATTGATAAAATGACAGTGATTCATATCCAGGTATCATGCAAGGTGAGCAAAATTGAGCAAACATTTTAAACAATGCGTTATATAGAACACACAAAAAATGTCATAGGTTTTTATATCTGATTTAATCAGTGATATTTTAATTGTAAGACTTTAAGCCTTTTGCAAATTAAGACTTTGTATATTTATAGGTTCAAAAATGTTAATGTTTCAAAAACTTTGTTACAATTTTTAATAAAGTAAAAATGTCATTCGTTTTTCTTAATAATTATTTATTTATTTCAAAAAGCACCTTGACATTTATGATATTTGACAATAGCTGATCCTTTACAAACATTTAGATAATGTATTTATAGTATTACAGACCTATCTGTAAAAAAATATCTAAAATAAAAAAATAAATAAATAAATAAACTTAAAAAATGAGGCAATTGACTAAGCTTTTTCTAAAATAGATAAGAACTCAACTGTTAGATTACAGTAATGACATTTTATAGGGACAAAGAATAAAAAAAAAAGCAAAAAATTTTTTTTTAATAAACCACTTCATGCAGAAATTTTTGTATGAAGATTCAGTGCATTTTAAGTCACACTAAAATGAAGCAGAACAAAGCACACCAACAAAACAAACACATATTGCAGCAGCATAAAGAGCACTCACTTTAAATATGTAAGATTAGTTTGTTCCATTGTTGGGTCTGCCAAACGTGGATCTTCTTGCCGTTTTCTTTTCCTGAAATGAAAACACTTCTTCAGCAGATTATCGCTGTTCATGAAATAAACCAGTGGGTTTATGGCACTGTTCAGGCATGCTAGTCCATCACTTATCTGTTTCGCTATATACACGCTGGGGTACCATGTCTTACAGATATTATACATTTTTGAGATGCGAGTCATCAGGTTGAGATTTCTGAAGATGTGGAAGGGGATGTAGCATATGAAAAAGAGCATGGCCAGGATCACTACCAGCCTGAGGCACTTCAGCTTCAGCGTGGTGTCTCCGATGTCTTTCCTAGTGGTTAGGATCACAGCCATGTAGCCATAGCAGCACACCATCAACACCAAAGGGATTATAAATCCAGTAATCGTCTGTGTAATGCTGTACTTCAAGTAAGACTCCATGCTGGTGTTTGTAGTCGTGTCAAAGCATTGGCTTCTATTCTGGGTTGTTTTCTCAAAATAGACATCAGGCAGACATTGAAGCAACACCATGACCCAGACAAGTGCAGCTATTCCTATAGAGTGCCGTACCTTTATCCTGCCTTTCACCTTCAGTGTGTGTACAACACCCAGATATCTGTACACACTGATGCATGTCAGAAATCCAATACTCCCATAGAGATTGACGTTGAATAGGAATCTTGTAATTTTGCACAAATGCTGTCCAAAGATCCAATTTTGTGAATTACCTTGGTAGATCATCAGAAACGGCAAGGTAAGCAGGTACAAAATATCGGCAATGCACAAGTTTAAAGCAAATATTTTAATGTTTCCCAGCTTCCTCCAGTTTGTCACAATAGATTTCAGTCCAAAGCAGTTACCAAGAAGTCCAAAAATAAAAACGATTATATATACAGTGGTTAAAAAGAATGCTGGAAAGCTAAGGTTAATGGCCCAGCAGTTATAGCTATAAGCAGTTTTATTGTTCATTGTTTTCAGCTCTAGGAATCAACCGTATCTTGAACGCACTCTGAAGTCTCTGCACATGCACTCAGCTACAATGCATGTTGATGCTGTGGTCTTTTTTCCTGATTCACAGACAACTGAGCAGACAGGAAACTGGGTTTGGAGGTGTTTCAACTCATGCATAATATCATACCATTTACAAGAAATACCCAAACATGTGAGTGTGAACCTAACAGAGGAGGGAGTAACTCACACATGTGCAAGCCACAAGTAAGTCTCAAGTCTTAACCATCAAGTCTCAAGCAAGTCCGAGTCATTTTTTGTGAGAGTCAAGTCAAGTCAAGTTACTGCTTTATGTCAAGCAAGTCAAGTCAAGTCGTAGCTTGAGTCAAGCAAGTCACTGGCAAGTCATACATATGTTTGATGATTTAACTCTTCTTCTTTCGGCTTTTCCCTTCAGGGGTCGCCACAGCGAATCATCTCTCTCCACCTAACCCTATCTTCTGCATCCTCAACACTTGCACCCACTAGCTTCAAATCCTCATTAATTACATCCATATACCTCCTCTTTGGCCTTCCTCTTTGCCTCCTGCCTGGCAGCTCCATGTCCAACATTCTCCTACCAATATACTCACTCTCCCTCCTCTGAACATGTCCAAACCATCTTAATCTCGCCTCCCTAACTTTGTCCCCCAAACGTCCAACATGGGCTGTCCCTCTGATGTACTCGTTCCTAATCCTGTCCAATCTTGTCACACCCAAAGAGAACCTCAACATCTTCAGCTCGGCTACCTCTAGCTCTGACTCCTGTCTCTTCTTCAGTGTCACTGTCTCTAAACCATACAGCACGGCCGGTCTCACCACTGTCCTGTACACCTTCCCCTTGATTCTTGCTGATATTTTCCTATCACACAGAACTCCTGACACCTTTCTCCACTCGCTCCAACCTGCCTGCACTCGCTTCTTTACTTCTTTCCCACTCTCTCCATTACTCTGTTGACTGTTGACCCCAAGTACTTAAACTCCTGTACCTTCTTCACCTCTTCACCCTGTAACCTTACTATTCCACTTCCCTCCCTTTCATTCACACACATGTACTCAGTCTTACTACGACTGACTTTCATTCCTCTTCTCTCCAGCGCAAACCTCCACCTCTCCAGGTTTTCCTCCACCTGCTCCCTGCTCTCACTACAGATCACAATGTCATCTGTCACAATGTTTGATGATTTAACTAAATGTAAATATTAAACAAAGTTAAATCTACAGTATTTATGGACTATGAGAGTTTTATTTGCAACAAAAATTATTATATGCATTTATTTTTAAAAGGTGTCCACATACAGGTGAGTTGTAAATACAATAAAAATCTAAAAATGAATACAAATCAAAACTACAAAGAATAAGATGTAAATGTAACTGAAATAAGGCCAACATAAAAGCATGAAAAGTTTCAAGATGCCTCAAACATGGCAGAAGACCATGGAAAAGTATATATATAAAAAAAGTACAATGGTACAGGCATTCCCTTTTAATGGGACATGAACACATCCTTCAATTAGATCCTTCCTTTTTAACATCAGAATAACAACAACAATCAATCACGTCAACCAAAAAACGTAAATTATTGAATCCCACAAACCTTGAAGTGAATTAACTATTGGGGAGAGAGAGAGAGAGAGAGAGAGAGAGAGAGAGAGAGAGATGATTGGAGTGAGGGTAATTTATTAATTAAAGGGATAGTTCACCTAAAAATGAACACACATGTAGATATTTTGAGGACTGTTTGTAACCAAACCATTCATGAGCCCCATTCACTTCCATAGTGGGGAAAAAAGAATACTATGGAAGTGAATGGGGCTCATGAATGGTTTGGTTACAAACATTCCTTAAAATATCTTCCTCCGTGTTCATCAGAACAAAGAAATTTATACAGGTTTGTAACATCATGAGGGTGAGAAAATTATGAAAGAATTGTTTTATTTTTGGGTCAACTGTCCCTTTAAATTGAATGTGTGTGCGTGTGCATGCGAGACAAGAATATGGCTGTGCTTGCAACTCTGAAGTTTTTTATTTTTAGGGGTCAAGCCCCGAAGGGGCGTAGACACCTATTGTTATCGTTAGTTTTCTTCTTCTTCTTCTTCTTCTTCTTCTTCTTCTTCTTATTATTATTATTATTCCTCTTCCGCCATTGAAGTCAATGGCAGCCCATAG